>NC_090737.1:100296753-100301753 GCF_036898095.1 Palaemon carinicauda | reverse complement strand
GAAAACCATGCATGTCATTACATGGTGAATGGATTTGGGATGTCTTTTTAAATCTCGCCATACAAATCTATGTTAATGATCTAATTCTAGAAGCCTAATGCAATTTTAGACTTGTAGGGCTACATTTTGCTAGTGTTACCGGCTATGAATGACAAATCTTCCTAAATTTCCATGCAATCTTATTCAGATGGTCTAGGTATTGCGGACGGAACACCTTTAAGACAAATAAAGCAAATACCTTTCTTCTTTAGGCTTTTAATTTTATCATTACTACTTGAAGTTCGGAAAAGTTTGTTTGAAATATAATTATCCGACTCATGATACCAACGCTTATGCAGCCTTGCATTATCACTGATCTTATTCCTTATTAGTTCAGCATTTTCTTCTGTAATTTTAGTGAGAAGATCAGTGATATTTGTAATAGCTTTTTCAAGTCCTGCTATCTTTTCCATCACACTTGATTCTTTATCAGGCTTTGTACTATTTTCATCATCATAATTATACGTATAATCCTCTTTTAGTTTTGAAATTATCATAACTTCTGATAACTAGCTTTAAGGTATTTCATAGATTACTTTTTCTCACAAAAAAAAAAAATATTCCAACAACTTTCCAATTAGATGTATATCATGATTATTTACACTTTCTGCTAACTTAACCCATTCACGCTTCTGTGAAGGTGGTAATAGTGTTTCTATCTGGATAGTCATGTTCAAAATATTTAGTTTTGCAGCTTATCCACCATCTTGATGAAACTCTTGCTGTCCCCTTCGGAAATAGGTTTAATCCCCTTGATATCATCTAATACTATGTCAGAAACTTTTTCTGTTCCCAAACGTTTCATCTATTGCGCAGACTTTTATCACAAAGTCATGGCCTGCCCTTAGAACTGTATCCAAGGCTTGTCCTGAGAGACACCGTCTAAGCAAAGAAGGATTTTTCCATAATTTCATTGTATTACTCTAACAAAATCTCAAGAGGTTAGTTCAAAAACTTTCAACCGGGCTACACAATGCACTAGAAGAGTTGGAAGACCCAGGCCTACAAAGCTGAGGACTATGAAGTGTGAAGTAGATGATGAATGAGAAGTATTGATTTAAAAGCTCAAGATAGAGACGGCTGGCGAAATCTAACTAAGGCTCTTTGCGTCAATAGGCGTGGGAGGAGATGATGATAGTGAACAAAATCTCTCTTGAAATTGCTATAATATCCCACGTCTCCATGAAACCTAGACATGTTAGTCGATTTTACTTATAAAACTTATTTCACTTGTATTTTCTTTTTGACTTTAACAAACATCACATGAGCTGTACACTTTCTATCTTCTATTGCTGTGATATATTCGTTAGCTTATTCTATCAATAGTGCACCAGAGTCTTCATCTAGTAAATTACAATACTGTCCTAGTTCAATGGTTCCTTCTTCCCAGTCATCTGGCACTTCTCTTTCCAGATCATTCCTATCAACTTATATAGATCATTTTCCAAGACTTCTCCACTGAGTTTCCACATTTCACTTGGTATATTATCTTTGCCCGGGATCTTGTTATTTTTTAAAGGTTTTTATTACTGTTTAATGTCTCAATGGTCGGTTCTTCCATTTCAGTTTCTGGACCTATAACATTATCTGGAAATGTTTCATTGGGTTCTGGTCTGTTCAATAATTCTTCAAAGAAGTTTTCCCACTCAATCATTACTTTTTTTCTTCTTCTGTTAACACATTTCCTTGATCCTCTCTTATCATTGTGGGTCTTGCTTGATATCCTTTCCTTAGCTTTCCAATTCTCTGATAGGTAGTAGGTTGGCCAGGGCACCAGCCACCCGTTGAGATACTACCGCTAAAGGATTATGGGTTTTTTGACTGGCCAGACAGTACTACATTGGATCCTTCTCTCTGGTTACGGTTCATTTTCCCTTTGCCTACACACACAGTGAAGAGTTTGGCTTATCTCTGGTTACGGTTCATTTTCCCTTTGCCTACACACACACACACACACACACACACAGTGAATAGTCTGGCTTATTCTTCACACATTCTCCTCTGTCCTCTTACACCTGACAACACAGATTACAAACAATTCTTCTCCACCCAAGTGGTTACTGCACTTCAATTGGTCAGTGGCCACTTTCCTCTTGTTAAGGGTAGAAGAGACACTTTAGCTATGATCAGCAGCTCTTCTAGGAGCAGGACACTCCAAAACCAAACCATTATTCTCTAGTCTTGGATAGTGCCATTGCCTCTGTACCACGGTCTTCCACTGTCTTGGGTTAGATCTCTTTTGCTTGAGGGTACGCTCGGGCAAGCTGTTCTGTCTTGTTTCTCTTCCTCTTGTTGTGTTAAAGTTTTTATAGTTTATATAGGAGATATTTATTTTAATGTTGTTACTCTTCTTAAATTTTTATATTTCCTTGTTTCCTTTCTTCACTGGGTTATTTTCCCTGTTGGAGCCCATGGGCTTATAGCATCCTGCTTTTCCAACTGGGGTTGTAGCTTAGCAAGTAATAATAATAATAATGATAATAATAATAATAATGATAATAATAATAATAATAGTGTTGTCTAATTCTACCCTTCCTTTTGTTTTTATTGGTTTTCTAATTCTTCATCGAGTGCCCTTCTCTTCTTTCGTCTCGTCACTCAATTTACTTCCCTATTCCTTTGTCTTAGTAGTTCTTGCAATTCTTCATTATTTGGATTTTGTAGTGTTACTAAATATGCTATTTTTCTGGCTTTTGTTGTTTCTTCATTCTTCATCAAATAAACGATTCTTTCTCTGTTGCGCTATATGTCCTATTTCTTCAGCTGGTTCCTTTACTGTCTCTTTTGTGTTCTTCCATACTGTATTCACATGAAACCTTGTTAAGTCTTCCTGGTGTTAGTCTTCTTCTTCTTCTTTCAGCGTCTGAAATCCTTTGCTGAGATCACAAAATATACTTGCTATTAAACCTGTTTTGTGCTGGATATTTCCAACTGTTCGTATGACCATATGTTAAAGCCTGAACTAATGTGTGTAGAACTCTAGATCCAATGCTGCTCCATGGCCAGTCTCTCTTCTGCTGTTTTTCGGTCTTACTAATGTAGGGTTGTAATTCAGTGATTTTCTGTGAAACCCCAACAATCTGCGTGAGTGATATTCCGTCAGTGTGCCATGTAGGATATCCTATTGGTAGGGTAAGTAAGAAGCACTACAGTATTACTGTGATTTATCGTAAATTGTCCAAATCGTAAAGTTAGTCTGAAGTAACTGGTGTTGGCATGGATAGAGCTGACTAATAGGTTGCAAATCATAGATATAACTACATTTGACTGTGCAGTATTATTTATATATGATGTGGTGCATATTTTTCTTAAAGTTTAATAACTATTATTGAAATTAAAACGTAGTTATAGTATATGAATATACCCTAGTTCCACTTGGCCTCGTAGGTCTTAGTGCCGGGCTATTTAGCAGCCATAATTCCTTAAATCCATCTTAGCAGCAACAATTTTATTCTTGTGTTTTACCCATTTTTTTGCACATTCCTTCCCTGTTGTTCAAATCTCAGGTTTTATTATTATTATTATTATTATTACTGGCTAAGCTACAACCCTAGTTATATTCATTTATCAAATTATACTAATCTAATTAAAATATCACTACACTAGCTGTGGGTAATTTCCAGATCATAAGATTAATCCACGGGTTTCATCATCTGTTTAATGTTTGCATAATTTGTATATTAAAGCATCACACACACACACACACACACATCTAAGATCGTATCCAAAACAGACTATTCTTTTAAATAATTACATTATACTCTAAATGTAAACGTACGAACTTAAGTCACGTAGTTTATCCACTATCTAAGCTCTTTATAACAATAGTATCTACTGAATGTTCAATATTAGTGTTTTTCAGCACTTCACTCAAACCAGAAAACAAGATTATTCAGTTATTTAAACAATGTTTAAAATGCATCCTACTATTTATTACGTCACTAAAAAGTATTTTCATAGTTAAAACACTGGATAGTAATTAAAATGTATCCTTTTGATAGATTTTGTTATATAAACATTTTATAAGGGACTGTATCAATCTATTTTGATGAAATATATCTAACTCCCTATAAAACTAAAAATTTTCAGCTCTCCCTTTCCATAACTAGACATCGTAGCCAGAAACTGTCAATCATTCTTTCAAATATGACATATTTATTTAATTTGCAGCCTTTGATAAGATCCATTATTTATTTTATTAAGAATTAATAAATTTCTAAAGATTATTTTTGCAAAGTTTAATTTCTTAAGGCCCGATTCATCTGAAATAAGTATAGGTTCGCCCGCTTAGGCCTTACACCTAACATTCATTCATAAAAACACGATTACATGACGTCACTTACAACCTCAATCTCAACAGAGGACGAATCAGCCAACGAGACAACAGACATTTACCACTAAAAAAACATAAGGCGAGAGGGTTCCTCGGGATTATGGCTGCAGTTGGCGAGCGATTAAATAGTGTTAAAGTATTTGAACTTTTAATGTAATAAATAAGTAACTGGTATCTCGAACAGCAACTCATAAGTCACAGGAACTCCTTTCTGGCGGGATATTCCAGCCCTTTGGTTGGCTGTTTCTTCTTAGCTGTGATTGGTTTTTACCTCTGTTTACAAATTCACACGCACAAGTTTAACATCGTAGCCAGAACTTAGTTAATTATTCCTTCAAAATAAGACCTATTTATTCAGCTTAGGCATTTAAACAAGATTCATTATCTATTTCAGCATTAAATTAATTCTATCATAAGTTTGTTTGATGAAAGAAATATTATTTATAAGACCTAATTTATCTGCAATATGTATAGATATTTCACTCCTACAGAGTCGAATTCATTCATAAAATACTATTGCCTGACGTCACATACAACCACCAATCACAGCAGAGAACGTATCAGCCAATAAGACGACAGATATTTCGCGCTGAAAATTCATAAGACAAAAAGGTTCCTTTAAGTTATG
>NC_090737.1:100280546-100288046 GCF_036898095.1 Palaemon carinicauda | reverse complement strand
AAAGATGAAATGAAAAAAAATAAAAGGAAAAACACAAAGAAAGAGAGATAGAAACATCACAAATCATGGTAATACAAAACAACCAAATATCTCTCGATTCTTTAAGAAAAAATGTCTGCAAACACTAAAGTAAATACAAAAAAACCTAAATTGACCAGGGTAATAAATAGTGATAATTGAACTGCTAGGATAGTCCCGATAGTGAATGATAAGGATTTATTTATACCTAAAATAAAAGAAATAAAAAAGAAATTAAAATTATTTTGGAAGATATTAAAGATCGTCCATTATTTTGCATTGGTAGAGCAACAAAAGGGTTTTTAGAGGAAGAAGGAGGCCAAGTAACTCGCCTTGAGCTAGATGCTTGAAGCCACTGCCCACATATCATCATCATCATCTCCTCCCACACCTATTGACACAAAGGGCCTCAATTAGATTTCGCTAGTCGTCTCTATTTTCAGCTTTTAATTCAATACTTCTCCAATCACAATATCTTACTTCATGCTTTGTAGTCCTGAGTCTTCCAACTCTTCTAGTGCCTTGTGGAGGCCGGTTTAAAGTTTGGTGAACCAATGTCTCTTAGGGAGAACAAAGAGCATCCCCAAACCATCTCCATCTACCCCTCACCATGATCTCATCCACATGTGGCGCTCGAGTAATCTCTCTTATTTTAATTTCTAATCCTGTCCTGTCATTTAACACCCAATATTCTTCTAAGGGCTTTGTTCTCAAATCTACAAAATGAGTTTCATTAATATACCATGATTCACGACCATACAGTAACACCGATCTCACTAAACTGATATACAGCCTGATTATTATATGTAATTTTAGGCGACCTGATTTCCAAATTTGACTTAACCAAGTCATCCTCTGATTTGCTTTTTTCAATCTTTCATTAAACTCAAATTCTAAAGCTCCTATATTAGATATCATAGTTCCTAAATATTTAAATAATTCTACCTCATTAATCCTTTTTCCTTCCAAAGATATTTCATCTTCCATTGCATATTCCGTTCTCATCATCTGTCTTTCTTCTATTTATCTCGAGCCCAACCTTATATGATTTTTCATGCATTCTGGTAAGCAAGCTTTCCAAGCACTATGGTGTTCTTCTAATTAGGACAGCGTCATCAGCATACTCTAGGTCTCCTAATTTTCTGTTACCAATCCAGTCCAATCCTTCTCCACCATCCCCATCCGATCTATGCATTACAAAATCTATGAGGAAGATAAACAACATAGGTAACAACACATTCCCTTAAAAGTACTCCACTTTTCTCTGGAAATTCGTTTGATAAGACGCTACTAACATTACTTTGCATTTGGTATGCTTATGAACAGACAATTAAATTTACATATTTGAGAGGAACTCCATAATGTCGCAGGACTCTCCTCAAAATTTGCCAAAGCACATAATCAAAAGCTTTTTCATAGCCCACATATACCATCAAAAGTGGAATTCTATATTTTTCATATTGGTGTACCACATGTCTTAAATGAAAATTTGGTCAGTACAACTTCTACCTTTTCTAAATCCTTCTTGTTCATCTCACAACTTTTCATCAATCTTTCTCTCTAGTCTCTTTAGAATGAGCATTCTATATATTTTCATGACAGGTGACGTAAGTGTGATGCCTCTGTAATGATTGCAATCAGTCAGATCTTTTTTTGTCATTTTCACCAGCACTCCTAGCTTCCATACAAAAGGCTTTGCCTCTTTACGCCACATTCTACAAAATAATCTTGTAGGTAATCTGGGAGTCACTTCATTTTCAGGCAATATCATCTCAGCAGTTATTCCTTCGTATCCAGGGGCTTTCCATCTTTTGAGTTTTTTTTTTTAAGAATAGCTTCGACTTTAAACACACCTAATTCATTCATGGGCACATCAAGGTCTTCATCAGTTTCAGGTATATCAACCATATTATTCCCTTCGTATTTCCTATTCATGACCTCACTAAAGTGTTCAATCTAACGTTACTTTTCTTCATGTTCTTTTGTTATAATAGATCCATCTTTCTTTTCGATGGGTATATGCTTCTTTTTTCCCGTAGAGATTTCATTAATAATTCCAAGAGCAATTCCTACAACAAAGCCACTCCCTGAATTCATAGCCTTGTCATCCTCATCTGCTTTCCTGTCTAAATATTCTGTCCAATCATTCCTGATATTTCTTTTGAGCTCACTATCAATACTGAAATACTTGGCATGCTCTACCTTGTAATTTTCATTACTTCCTCGAAAACCTTAAGAAATAAATTTCTGTCTTTTTCTTCTTTTTATAGTATCCCAAGTATCATTTGATATCCATGGTTTTCTCCTTGTAACTGCATGTCCCAAAACTTCGTCTCTTAAAGTCTCTTAAGACTGTAAATCGATTCCTACATTCAGTTACGAAGATTTCTGTGCTCATCCTCTAGAAGCTTAGTTGTATCAAACTTAGGTATTCTATCTACATTTCTGCTGGGTTCTTTCAGTTTTAATATTTGTGTGGCAATGGGGAGCTGTTGATCACTACCAATAATTGCACCTCTATAGCTTGTTACATTTCCCAGAGTCCTCCTTCTCTCTTTATCAATGGCTATGTGATCTATTTGATATTTGTAATTGCCACATGGTGAAGTCCTTGTATATTTGTGGATCTTCTTGTGCTGGAAAAGAGTACCTCCAGTAACAAGATTGTTTTATTGAACAATAACTTATAAAATGTGCCCCATTTTCATTTGCAACTTCGCCAAGAACCTCAACACTCATCACATTTTCTATCCCTTGATTATTCCTTCCAACTTTAGCATTGAAGTCATTAATCACAAATTTCATATCTCTTTAGGTTCTCACCTATTGTACTCGGCAGTTCTTCACAGTATTCATCTTTCCTTTCTTCAGGGGAATCATTTGATTCGCCTTGGAAGATGGAATCTTCGGGATCTTGAACCCTTCTGTGAAGCCTCTTCCCTTTTTGCCCGGCGGGCATGCTGTCATGCGTTTGCGGGGAGGGGAACGATGCAATTTTAACCTGTCAAAAAGTTTTCATTCTTTTTGCCTCTCGTGCGAGTGCGAAGGAGAGTACTGGAGCGTTGGCGCAGAGGATGCTGCTGGTGCTCAGTTTCTGCTGAACCACAGTTTTTGGTGAAGGTGCAAAAAAGCGCTAGCGCGCAGGAAACCAATGCGTAGGGTGATATACAAAGAATAGGCCAGACTATTTGGTATCTATTTTGAGGTACCTTACCTCTAGCATTAGAGGCTCTTTGACCTTTTATTTTTAGGTGCCATACCTTTAGTATTAAGGGCTCTATGACCTCTATTTTGAGGTACTACAATCTTAGCATTATATTTTATTTGATCTCTAATTTTAAGTGCTTTACCGCTAGCATTAGAGGCTCTTTGACCTCTATTTTGAGGCTCCTTACTTTTAGCATTAGAGGGTCCTTGACCTCCATTTTGAGGCTCCTTACTTTTAGCATTAGAGGCTCTTTAACCTCTATTTTGAGGCTCCTTACTTTGAGCATTAGAGGGTTTTTTACCTCTATTTTGAGGCTCCTTACGTTTAGCATAAGAGGCTCTTTGACCTCTATTTTGAGACTGCTCACTTTTAGCATTAGAGTCTCTTTGACCTCTATTTTGAGGCTCCTTACTTTTAGCATTAGAGGGTCTTTGACCTCTATTTTGAGGCTCATTACTTTTAGCATTAGAGGCTGTTTGACCTCTATCTTGAGGCTCCTTACTTTGAGCATTAGAGGCTGTTTAACATCTATTTTGAGGCTCCTTACGTTTATCATCAGAGGCTCTTTGACCTCTATTTTGAGACTGCCCACTTTTAGCATTAGAGTCTCTTTGACCTCTATATTGAGGCTCCTTACGTTTAGCATTAGAGGGTCTTTGATCTCCATTTTGAGGCTCCTTACGTTTAGCATTAGAAGGTCTTTGACCTCTATTTAGAGGCTCCTTACGTTTAGCATTAGAGGGTCTTTGACCTCTATTTTGAGGCTCATTACTTTTAGTATTAGAGGGTCTTTGACCTTTATTTTAAGACTGCTCACTTTCAGCATTAGAGTCTCTTTGACCTCTATTTTGAGGATACTTACTTTTAGCATTAGAGGGTCTTTGACCTCTATTTTGAGGCTCCTTACTTCTAGCATTTGAGGGTCTTTGATCTCTATTTTGAGGCTCCTTACGTTTAGCATTAGAGGGTCTTTGACCTCTATTTTGAGGCTCCTTACTTTTAGCATTAGAGGGTCTTTGACCTCTATTTTGAGGCTCCTTAGTTTAGCATTAGAGGGTCTTTGACCTCTATTTTGAGGCTTCTTACATTTAGCATTAGAGGATCTTTGACCTCTATTTTGTGGCTCCTTACTTTTAGCATTAGAGTGTCTTTGATCTCTATTTTGAGGCTCCTTACGTTTAGCATTAGAGGGTCTTTGACCTCTATTTTGAGGCTCCTTACTTTTAGCATTAGAGGATCTTTGACCTCTATTTTGAGGCTCCTTAGTTTAGCATTAGAAGGTCTTTGACCTCTATTTTGAGGCTTCTTACATTTAGTATTAGAAGCTCTTTGACCTCTATTTTGAGGCTCCATACTTTGAGCATTAGAAGCTCTTTGACCTCTATTTTGAGACTGCTCACTATGAGCATTAGAGGCTCTTTGACCTCTTATTTTAAGGGTACTTACTTTTAGCATTAGAGGTTCTTTGACCTCTATTTTGAGACTCCTTTTAGCATTAGAGGGTCTTTGACCTCTATTTCGAGGGTCCTTACTTTTAGCATTAGAGGGTCTTTGACCTCTATTTTGAGGCTGCTTACTTCTAGCATTAGAGTCTCTTTGACCTCTATTTTGAGGCTCTTCACATTTAGCATTAGAGGGTCTTTGACCTCGATTTTGAGGTGCAGTATCTCCTGCATGAGAGGCTCTTTGCCCTCTATTTTGAGGCTCCTTACTCTTAGCATTAGAGGCTCTTTGACCTCTATTTTGAGGCTCCTTACTTTTAGCATTAGAGGCTCTTTGACAACTAATTTGAGGCTCCATACTTATAGCATTAGAGGTTCTTTGACCTCTATTTTGAGGCTCCTTACTCTTAGCATTAGAGGATCTTTGACCTCTTATTTTGAGGCTCCTTACTTTTAGCATTAGAGGCTCTTTCACCTCTATTTTTAGGCTCCATACTTGAAGCATTAGAGGCTCTTTGGCCTCTATTTTGAGGCTTCTTACGTTTAGCATTAGAAGGTCTTTGATCTATATTTTGAGGCTCCTTACGTTTAGCATCAGAGGGTCTTTGACCTCTATTTAGAGGCTCCTTACGTTTAGCAATAGAGGGTCTTTGACCTCTATTTTGGGGCTCATTACTTTAGCATTAGGGGGTCTTTGACCTCTATTTTAAGACTGCTCACTTTCAGCATTAGAGTCTCTTTGACCTCTATTTTGAGGATACTTACTTTTAGCATTAGAGGGTCTTTGACTTCTATTTTAAGGCTCCTTACTTTTACCATTTGAAGGTCTTTGACCTCCATTTTGAGGCTCCTTACTTTTAGCTTTAGTCTCTCTGACCTCTGTTTGAAGCTCCTTACTTTTAGCATTAGAGGGTCTCTGATCTCTATTTTGAAGCTCCTTACGTTTAGCATTAGAGGGTCTCCGATCTCTATTTTGAAGCTCCTTACGTTTAGCATTAGAGGGTCTTTGACCTCTATTTTGAGGCTCCTTATTTTTAGCATTAGAGTGTCTTTGATCTCTATTTTGAGGCTCCTTAGTTTAGTATCAGAGGCTCTTTGACCTCTTACTTTAAGGGTCCTTACTTTGAGCATTAGAGGCTCTTTGACCTCTATTTTGAGACTCCTTTGAGCTTTAGAGGCTCTTTGACCTCTATTTTGAGACTTCTTTAGCATTAGAGGGTCTTTGACCTCTATTTTGAGGGTCCTTACTTTTAGCATTAGAGGGTCTTTGACCTCTATTTCGAGGCGGCTCACTCCTAGCATTAGAGTCTCTTTGACCTCTATTTTGAGGCTCCTTACTTTGAGCATAAGAGGCTGTTTAACCTCTATTTTGAGGCTCCTTACGTTTAGCACTAGAGGCTCTTTGAGACCTCTGTTTTAAGGCGACTAACCGCTAATAGTAGAGGCTATTTGACCTCAGTTTTTAGGTGACTTACCTCTATTATTAAAGGTTATTTTTTATACTTCTTCATATAAAGGTTTTCCTTTTCTATTCTCTTCGGTCTTTTATAGTTTTTCAAGATATTCTTCTCTTAGTTCGCAAGTCTCCTTCGAAATTTCAAGAATTTCAGTGCTGTTTGTCCTCGGTTCGTCAGAAATCGATGGCTTTCATGTCTTTACCTATAAGGGCGATGGGTAAAGACATGGATGCCATTGATTTCTCGGCATACACTATACGCTATCATACTAGAGTCAACGAAGAGCAACACAGTATATTTACCAATGCTGTCCTGATATGTTCTATCTTCAATGCCGAATTTTGAAGAAACACACGTCGCTCACCGCTTTGCACCAATGCAATCCAATTATAGGACATCGTCGCTAAACCACAAGTAAATTATCCTTCAAGGCGCTTACATTATGATCTTCAAAGCTCGCCAACTTCGGTAGCACCTATCCAAACTATCTGTAGATGAAGGTGTTCCGAATAGCCTCCAGTTCATCCTGTAGCTGTAACAAAATTCTGACAGTCAGTTAGCTGTTCCGCCAGAACTCGAGCTCTGTGAGTAAAGTGAAGTCCTCCTCCCAATGTTCACTGCGTAAACTTCCATAGCTAAAGTGCATACAGATCGTGAGGTGTTGCAAGGTATGTTTAAAAAAAAGAGAGAGAGAGAGAGAGAGAGAGAGAGAGAGAGAGAGAGAGAGAGAGAGAGAGAGAGAGAGATCAGGTCTTCAGAAGTCTTTTGGAATCCGGGGCGGAGCCGTTCAGAACTGCTCCGGGAAGGTTCCGTTCTGGAGTCATTCAGAACTCTATGCTAAGTCTACGGCTATATCTTCTGAAGTCATTTGGAGAGGAGATTCAGGAAGATTTTCTTACGAAATCGTTCAGAGATTTCTGAAATCATTCAGAATTCCATGCTAAGTCTATGGAAATTTCTTCTGAATCCTTTTGGAGATGCACGAAGAATTTCTCCCGAAGCCGTTTAGGACTTGCGAAAAATTATCTTTATTTCTCTGGTTTCAATATGCCCTAATAATAATAATAATAATAATAATAATAATAATAATAATAATAATAATAATAATAATAATAATAATAATAATAATAATAATAATACTAATAATAATAATAAATTACGTGATTTGTTTTACAGCTCCGTGAAGATTCCGTTCTGGACATATTCAGAACTCTATGCTAAGTCTACGGCTATTTCTTCTAAAGACATTTGGAGATTCAGGGTTTTCTTTCGAAGTCGTTCAGATTCGCATCTGGAATCATTCAGAATTCCTTGCTAAGTCTATGGTAATTTCTTCTGAATCGATTTGGAGAACCACGATTTTCTTCTGAAGCCA
>NC_090737.1:100268046-100275546 GCF_036898095.1 Palaemon carinicauda | reverse complement strand
AATTGGATAGAAATTTAAGTCATTAGCAAGTACAGTAAATATGGGTAGCAAGTAGCCTGCTATCTGGTGATTGAAGATTTGGAGAATAAGTATATTGAAATGAAATGTACTTATGTGTAGTCTTTATTTATTTAGTAACAAGAAACGTCAATGAAAAGCTTTATGGAGGAGACATAATCTGATGAAAACTCATCTTACAGAAATGGTATAGGACCAAAGGTAGGCTTTTCCTGGTGAGAGCTTTTGAACTTGAGGATTTCCATTAGTAACGTGATGGACGATGAGTCTTTCCTAATGGACTGCATTGACACATGGCCAGCTTAATTTGCTAAACCAAAAAGGGATCAAAGAGAATTTCGAAAACTAATGAAGTGGAGAGAAAATATTTTCCGTCCCATTGCTTAAATACAAATAGAAAATGCAAGGAATTTACGTTAATTCCATTTATTTAGGTATCAGTTATTCAAGGGATAAAATTAGAAATTTTTTAAGTTTACCGTGTGCAACTTCATTGTTTTTTACGTTTTATTTTGTATTGCTGATAATCAACTGGAGTGGCTTTAGGTGCAAGGCTATTTAAAGTACGCAATCCTCTTTGCAATAAATAGTTATAAAATTTAATAAAAACCATTTGAAGTAAATGAAATCCTACACGCAATCACCGTAGATTCCATCGATCTCGCACATATGGATTATTGGTCCCATTTAAATATATAAATTATTGTGGAGCAATATAGTTTTCCCCCCTCCATCTGCTTATACTGCAGCGTGTCTGTCACATTTATCTTGCCGTCGGAGCTCCTGCTACACTCTTAAAGGAATTTAAGTTGAAGATGGGACAGAGAGAAGCTATCGTGAGGGAATATCGTTTGTTTGTCTCTATGTTATCGTTTTACGACACTAAGTTTGGTTCGTCGTACTTGTTATATTGTAGACCATTAAGGATAGGTGTGCATCTCTCCGATATTTTGGCTGCCCATCATTCCCGCTTTGCTATATCCTTCATTTCTTGTTTGTCGTCATAGCTCCTCCTACATGTTTGTCAAAATTAGAAAACAAGTCTATTTGTTAATCTTACGTTTTATTTTACTCTCACAAAATCTCAATTTATGATAGAAGTAATCTTATTCAAACTTTGCAAATGGTACAAATTCGTGTATGAAATGAGATAGTTTGTATATCTGACCAGATATCTATTACTTTGTCATCTTAAATCCTCGTTGGTAAACAAGTAACCTGTCATGCACAGATGTGACAGTGTGTCCGTCATTCCAGTCTCCCTGCGTGTCTGCCTTGGTTAGCATGTCATAGAGGCACCCCTCACCCTCAGGGGGATTTCGGTCTTCCTATCTTGCTTTGTAAGTACTACTGTGGTTTCCACAGTAACTCGGAAGGCTTTTAGATGGGAGTGGGCCTGGTAAAGGAGATGTATCGTTTCGGAAATGTTCTAAGTTTGCATGATTTTATGTTGCTAAAGATATTTGGTCAGAAGACTGTGAAATAACCATGGCAAGTATTGGAATTCGTATTATGCGGATGCATATCCACACATGTAGACACACACATGCACGCATTCATATTTACTTATATATATATATATATATATATATATATATATATATATATATATATATATATATATATATATATATATATATATAAACACACGCACCCATATATACATAAGTATATGTGTGTGTGGTTCTTTGTTTATGGGCATGGTGTTTAATACACACACATATATCTATAATATATATATATATATATATATATATATATATATATATATATATATATATATATATATATATATACATATATATAACATACATATATATATGTCTGTGTGTGTGTGTGTTTCTTTGTTTTTGAGCTTGGTATTTTATACACACACACACACACACACACACACACACACACACACACACATATATATATATATATATATATATATATATATATATATATATATATATATATATATATATATATATATATATACACGTATGTGTGTGTGCGTGTGTATTATCAAGTGCTATAAGAAAGTATGTGTATTGTTATAAAAATGAAACAACACACAAATACTAATGTTTAATTCTATAAGATATCAACAAAATCATTCGAACAGAATATCTTCAGTGAAACGAAGTCTTCGTCTGTAAACCAGCATTAAATCACTCCCCTCTCACACGCGAGGGTATCATCCTGGTCCCACTCATCAGCTCGGCGTCATAAATTAATCGCCCAATCTCCTCCCCGAAACAATTTCTCTTACATTCATATCCGCTTTAATCTCGCTGTGTGCGTTCAGGTTCGTTCCTGAGGCAACGGAAAAGAGCAAAGTGACTCCCGTAAGTGAAACTAAATAGAAAAAAAGGATTACGAGTTCAGTATCGATTCGGAGCTAGCGAAAATGTGCCATGGGATTCATATATCTGGGAATCAAAATGATCTGGCTTATCGTTCAGCTTCGAGCCGGAAGCAACAGAAAACTACCAAGCGATATACATATTTTCATCGACGAATCGATTACAAATATGTGGCAATTGTAATAGTAATTTTGATAACTATTAATAAATTTATGAATTTCAATTCCGTCGCTCTGTAGGTATCAGGATTTTCGAATTCATTCTGACCTATTTCTGATTGACTAATTATCTAGCCTGTTAGTCGTTTCTGATATAGCTGGTAACTACGAATCTGCCTGGTATTATTATTTAACCTTTCCACAATCTTAGACCCAGAGTACAGTCCTTCATTATTTCCCACTGTGGCACAGCAACTGAGCAACATGCAAAATCAAAGGTAAGAAAATTCATTTTCAATGTTTATATTTATATTTATTTGAGATGATGGGACCTCATTTTTGGGTATTAGTATACATACTTTACATCTTCCCATTTTGATTCGTTAATAAGACGTGAAAGAACAGCCTTAAATGAGTCACAAGGTTTCATTCAACTATAAGTTGTTAGCAGTGTAGATGGCATCCATTTAGTTTGGAGAGTTGCTTACAGTATTCAGTTTTGTATTGTCCTTTCAATAAACCTTTTATTATTCAACTTCGGAATCAAGGATAAAGCTGAAAATACAAACAACAAACCAGTTCAAAGGACTTGGTCTCTATGTTTGGTCTTGCCACTATGATATCTAACTCTATCTTGCCACTAAAGTATGTAACTCTAACTCTTTATTCTCCTGTTGTGGCTAGATCTGTTTCTAAGCTTCAGTCTTTCAGGATTTTTAAATCTGTAACTAAGCCTGATTCTCCTTCAACAACTAAGTTTATCTTTAACATCTCAGGTTAACTGCCCAACTTGATCTTGAAATACCACTCCTCCGGGGAATTTATTTTGATTGAGATACTTCCAGCTGCCTTTGGGGATACAACAAACAAAAAAATTCAGTGGATTAAATCAGAATGTGTACCAGGGTTACTAAAAATAAATTCTAATGTATTTACTATGCCTGTTACACAAATGCCATGTTTCAAGATGAGCAAAATCTTATATGACCTATATCCCTTATGGCTAAAGAGATCAAAATTGCTTCCTCGGGCACTCAAGAAAAGACCAGTCTCTCTTTCTTCTAAAGTAAAGGGGTTAAACTAACGTTTTTTTCTGACCAGTATGCCTCCTCTTCCAATACAAGTATGCCTGGAAATAAGTCCGAATAATGTTTCAAATTCATATCCTATATTCTTCTATGACATTTCAAAGATCTGAAAGCTAGAGCAGAGCAATTAAAGATTATGCTTCATGGTTACATTCCTGAAGGTATAGGATTACAGAAGACGTGGGTAGGCAATCATCCTTTTAATTCTGGATTGAACTATTCGATTCTTCATTCTATTTCTCCCATTGGAGATCGTGGCCATGGAGGTACGGCTATTATTGTGAATGAGTACTTATATTTGTATATACTTTTGAAGCTGTAGCAATTGATAGAATTTTAGACAAACAATTGAAAATCTTTCTCACTGTGGGATATCATGGAAAAGGACATTCAGAATTCAATAAATGAGTTTCCTTTTCCTCTCCTACTAAAAATGTCATTACTCATAACCCTCTATGGGGTGGTGACGTGTTGGAACCAGAAAGGAAATAGTATATTATTATTATTATTATTATTATTATTATTATTATTATTATTATTATTATTATTATTGTTGTTGTTGTTGTTGTTGTCGACGTTGTTGTTATTGTTGTTGTTGTTGTTGTTGTTGTTGTTAATGAGCAATTAAAATAAAGTATATTAAAAACAATAACATTAAAACATTAGGATATGATAAATATAAATCCAGTTACTTTGCAGAATGGTGGATCAATGACCTTTCGAAATACCCATGACAGTTGGTTATCTACCATCGACTTAAGTTGGCCCTCTAGAGTCTAGCATCCATCTGGTCAGAAGATGAATATTTGAATGGAGGTGACCACTTTCTAATTCAATTGAATTGTGTCAAAAATTGCCCAAGGGAATCTCCTTCCTCAAATGGAAGACCGAGCAGGTAGATAGGAGCAAATTCAGTCAAGGTGTTACCCAAGACAGAGAATTTAAATCTTTCAACAATTATAATAAGGCTTATAATGGTTTTACTGAAGCATCTTGAAAAACACTCACAATGCCACACTAAAATTAAAGGGATAAAAACCCAGAAATGCAGTTCCATGGTGGAACTAGACATTTAGTGTTCTAAGAAAAATTTCTGGAAAGGGCTACAGAAGATGTAAAAATAGCAACTTTTCTCAGAGGAATAATATTTAAATATGACTTTTACAACAAGAGAAAATATTTTAGAAAATGCAAGAGAGAGAGAGAGTCATGCTTACACTAGAATAGTGGAATGAACTCAAAAAGTCTATTGAGAATTGTTTGGAAAATATTCAAGATAGTTGTAAATTTATGCCGTCTACTTTACCTTCTTTGAAAGTGAATCCTGATGTTGTCGAGATGTTTTCGATTATTTAAAGCTTGGAAAAGTATTCTGACGAGTATCAGAGAATTTGGAAATCCGTAGATCTTAGCTCTAATGGTAAGGAGATATATACTGTGAAGTTCTCTAAAGAATTTAGAGAATCTCTGTATTCAACAAAGTGTAGCATCCCTGGGGAAGACGTAAGATTATATGTAATGCTGAAATATTGGGCAGAAAATGCAAAGGTTTTTCTCTAGAATATCATAAACAGGATATGGGAGACTGGTATACTACCACAAAACTAGAACAATTCCATTATGATTCTAGTTAGGAAACCTAAGAAGGATGCATGGGAATGCTCTAGCTACACACAAATTGCCCCAACCAGTTGTATCTGCAAGTTAATGGAAAAAAAATGATCAACACCTGACTAGCTTGGTATCTGGAAACTAATGGATTGAATAACTCTAAATTTGCAAGTCCATTCGTGTTTTTTTTTTTTTAAGAGATCCTCTTTAGATCCACTATTTAAATTATCCAAGGAATATCAAGAAACTTTCGCCGAGAAGTTTCAAGATGAGGGCATTTTCCTCTATCTTGGGAAAGCTTATATCAATTCCTGGCAAACGAAATGATATATTTAATGAGTTATACAAATTAAGTGTTTATGGTAACAAGATTAGATCCTTCGACTATTGGACAGATTTATGAAAGTAAGAATGGGAAACACATTATCTAAAATTCTAAACAATTTCCCCATTAATAGCATTTTAGAAAATGCTTCCAATCTTGCAAACAGCTCTTTCTTCGCTGCTGACTTGGCAATGTACTGCATTAACTATGATGCCACATCAGCCTGTAAGCATTTACAAAAGTCCATTAATGTCATATGTCAATAGGCAGATGAGCATTGTTTTAGATTGCGTACACATAATTCGGTTGCTCTACTAATTATTAGATGAAGATGTACTGAAGTAGTACCCACTTCAACTCTGAAAGGAACTATATTACAGTATGAACTAGAGGGGCACTAGGTATAGCGCAGACCTCGGCCGTGGCAACTTATTTCTCGGCCTTTTGTTTTACCTTAACCTTGACCTTTGACCTTTTACGTGTATTAATTAGTGTGGATTTTCATACTCAGATATGAACCGTTTGAAGTCTCAGTGACAATAATGTCCAGACTTATGGCTGATTACGTGAATTGGACATTTAGTTGTTCACAAACAAACACAAACACACAAACAGGGGCACAAATATAACCTCCTTCCAACTTCGTTGGCGTACGTAAAAATCATTCACGTTTCTTGGTATAATATTTGATTGTAAACACACCGTGTCTATTCCCATTGATGAACTAAAATTGAAGGCCAATAAATGTCTAAATATTTTAAAAGTTACTTCAGGATATAGTTAGAGAGCATCTAAGAAGTCAATATTGAAGCTGTAGGATTCTCCCTGTGGATCAAAATATTGTATACAGTAACCAAGTATATTTTATGCATGTGAAACTACAACGGGAGAACTGGATACTGTACACAATATAGGTCTTAGAATATGCTCATGTGCATTTAGAACTTCACCTGTTGAGAGCATTCACGTGGATACTAACGAATTACCAACTGATATGTGAAGAGAATAATTTTGGTATACGAGTAGAATAAAATGTCTCTCCGTTAACCCATCCTTCTATTTTGTAAAACATTCTGAAACCCTGGGAGATTTAGGGCCCAGGACCTTGAAAGCCCTTTCAAATTAGATCAATATATTAAGTAGATGTGTTTTTACTTAAGAAGCGAAAAACTCAGGAAACTTAGTATTCTCATAAGCTTCCCTGCGTTTTACCTGCAGTATCCATATACCCATAATCAGTCATATAGAACGGCACTCCCATAAAACATTGTAATTATAAATTCTGTGAACATGAAGCTGCATTTAAAGATCATAATAAATGATATGGCGATGTCTCAGTCCTAAGATGGTGTTGGGGTTGGATATTCCACAAGAGTTATTCATATTTAGGTAAATTACGTGACTTTGTCTCTATATACACAGCTGAATCACCAGCATTAGTGAAGTGTTTGGAGGTTTTATTATAATTGAGGATAAAACGTTTGTAATTTGCTATAACTTAGATAGTGTATTAGACTTTCCTAAAGTGTTAATAGCCCGTACTCATTAGTTCAGAAAGATCGTTAGTGGCTCAATTATAATTTTTTGTCCGCACAAAACTTAATTTATGCAGTGTTACCCCTCCCCTTTGGCATTCGTAAGAATGAGTTAGCATACAGGGAACCGACCTATAGGTACAACATAGGTGTTTTTCTCCACTCCTCACCAATAATAGAAGATATAACAGCATAACGACTAACCCTTGGTATGGATAAGTTTTGAGTAACAAAAAGATTGAAGGTATTCTAACCAGACTTGTAGCAGCGCACCAGTGTACTCATTGTGGTAAATTATTGACAGTAGAGAACATTCTGGTGTGGTGCTCAAAATTTCCAAATTAGAGTCGAAAATGCCATCTCGATGGTAATTCCGTCGCTGTGTTTTAGATGTTGATGGATATCTACATGCAA
>NC_090737.1:100253046-100260546 GCF_036898095.1 Palaemon carinicauda | reverse complement strand
ACTTCGTCTGTTCAGCCTACTCCCCTCTACGACATTTATATCAAGACCATCTCCGAACTGCCATAGCAACTGTTTTTAAGCAACAAGCTACCTCCTACTCATAGAGCTCTGAGACATGTCCTGAGAGTCCAAATCGAAGCTAGATTGTTGGGACTGGCCAGTATTGCTACGAAGGATTCTCATTTATATCCCCTGCAGAATGGCTACCACAAGAAGTCTAATTATCAGCTGAAGTCAACCATGACCGATTTCTTTCTAGCTTAGATGGTATGTTGCCAGTGCAAAAGACTGTTCTGCCAGATGTTCTTGCAGATTAAAGAATGTATCCTTCAATCTTCTTTGCCAGTGTGACAGTGAGTGCCAGAATGATGAGGGGACATGAAACAATTATGATAATGATGATGACAATGATGGTGATGATATGTAAAGGCTCTTTGCTTACCTAAAAGATTGAGCACATTTTTGTCATGAGAAGCACGCTGGTTCTTAATGGATACTAACTTAGTGGCACATTCATGCCTGTTCATTTGTAAAACATCCAATAAAACGAAATATTTCACTAAAATAAATTTGTGGTTGGTCCTAGATTATTTATTTTGATACCATTGGATTCAGTAGCCCTGAAAAGGGTAGTTAAGCATTCAAAATCATATTTGTAGCCTAATTAGAAGCTCAGATATTGACGAAAATATCTTTATGGCAGTCATTTTGTAAAATCTAAGATGGTGACTTTATAAGAATTAGGATTGCTTATATAATAAAACTTCCAAAATGTATAGTTTTGATAATCTGAAAAAAAATCTGGCGAAATTACATAGTGAGCCCTGTTATTTTCTTAAATTTCATGGTCACCCATTCAGTATTGGTCTAATTCACTTATCTTTAAACTATCGTCTCAAACGGGCACAGGTGCTGGTTTTCATAAAGCGGTGGTAGGTAATTAAAGCTTAAGGATCTGAAACACTCATTCTATTGTCGTTTGTGCCCCATTGTAACCGTTTGACTTTCGAATTATACTCTCGGGGTTTATTGTAAGTTTCAGTAACTCGACTGTTTTTATTTTTCTCGTGAGAATATTTTCTTTAATGTTCCCTAAACACTTATTAGTTGAGCTTACAATGACAAATAGTAATAAAGTAAAAGAAAAGTAGAAGGCCTGATAAGACTATTTTGTACCTTATTTAGTTCGGAAAAACAATGGAGCATCTATGATAAAAAAAGGCTAACGAGACTAGGTTATTTTACGAGGCTAATTTTACATTCTGTTTGCCTCTCGCGTCACAGGCCACCCTTATGTAACTCATAAGGTTTGGTGCAAGTTTCAGTAACAATCCTATCTTTGGTATTTATCGGTTGTTACCCATCAAGAAATTATCACGTGAGGTGTTGTTTACTTTCCCTGATAGGAATTTCCAGCTATATGCAGAAAATGTTAGAGCACATGTATTCGAGTGGTAATATAAACCAATTCAATGTAACCTAACTGATCAACTGATAAGCAGGGGATTTAAAGTGGTTCAGTTGTTGGTTTTGGTTTTATCGGGATCAATTACCGTTCGCAACATAGCTGACTTATTCTTGAATGCCAGAAGGATGATGCCATCACTGATTTAGAATTGTAATTGCTGCAAGTTTGTGTGTGACAACCATTTCAGACATGTGACATAAACTTTATAATTGCTATTTAATATTCTGGGAAAACGTGGGTAGATGTCCAACGCCAATTAATGTGTGAATCCAGTTTGTGAAGCTTCTTGAATTGTAACGGAAGAATGTCTTAGGGCATAAGCACATTCTTAGCTTAGACTCGCTTTGCAATGTGGAACAAGAGACTGACAGAATAAGAGAATAAATAACTGAAAAATCATGATTTAGTTGATCCTGCGTCGCCTCTATTTTCATTTTATTTACTCCCCTTATTGACACGATTGCCTCTTGCCTATAAAGTTAGATTTCCAACCACGTATGCCTGTGTTTGAACTGTCTCTAGAACGGTTAAACAAATATTGAAGAATGTTGGTGAAAACATCTACTTCACATAATTCATTGTTGATGGACCTCGGTGAAGAGTTAACGATTTGCCGGTGTGGAAATTAGCTTGTCCATTATTAATTGGATAATTCAATAATTGAAAATGATCTTGCATCGCATATTTAATTTCCAAATTTGATATTTGTTATGATGAACCTTTCATGTCATTCATCCTCTCTTGATTAGCTGTGGAATTGTGATTTTACCCGAATGATTTGATTTTATAGTTGCTCGCTCAGCATTTCTCCGTTGTTACTTTTATTTTGTTCCTTTCAATTGTTTTGGCAGACGACTGTGCTCTTTTTCTCCCCTTAACGAGGCATATTAATTTAGGACACATTTTAGAGGTTTTTCTTTCGATTCCTACATATTATTTAAATTGATCTCGAAAATGTTATAATTGCATGTACAGTATATGATTCGTAGGTTTTATGTCACTACTTTGAATAATTTTGTTTCTATCGGGTTTCGAATGCTTCATTAGATTTATTGAGTGCCCCTGTAACAATATTAGAACTCACGGAAATTCGCATTAAATCACTCATAATTACAGGTATATGTATGCCGATCTGCATAAAAATCCTTTCAGGATTGTCAAGTCAAACAGACAGTAACAATGTCGTCGACATTAAAATCCATTTTGTAAAAAGGGGAACAGTTACATTGTATTAATATAGAATTAACAATGATAGGGATTTTTAAGAAAAACAAGCAAACGTGGGTCATATTCACACGTTTAGTTGAAATATGCTGGCTACTCATGCATGGCAAAGGGCTTTGCTTTCAGGTACATTTTGTGATAATTGTTATATTATCCAGTATGTAAGTGTTATAACTATGCCAGCTCTTTTTATTTTCAGTAAGGGTTGTGAATGGAAATCTTAACTCAATTTATTTTGCCTTTTCTTGGGCGGACAATTGATTGATTTTGAAATTTAACTTTTGTATCAACAGTGCTGATGAGATATGTAGTCAGATGGGTGAGAGAGAGAGAGAGAGAGAGAGAGAGAGAGAGAGAGAGAGAGAGAGAGAGAGAGAGAGAGAGAGAGAGAGAGAGAGAGAGAGAGAGAGAAGAAATCTATCAAGCTTGTTACTGAAGGTAGCGATTGAACTGTTTCGAAAGACGGAAGATCAAAGCAATGAGAGAGAAGGAAATTAAGGAAAGATACAGTTGTTTTTCAAGCAGGTTTTGCTCACTCGTTTGTGAAACTCTATCCTTTTTTTTTTTTTTTTACTTTTACATATAACTCAGGTCATACATAAATCTTACTGGCACCTGGTTACAAAGCTACATTCATCAGTGTTAGTTCCTAAAGACTTATTGATATTCTAGATAATTTATTTTACTGTTTTGGTTGATTAAAAAAGTATAATTCAACATGGCTGGTTTTATCCTATATGATTTGGTTTTGTAAGTCCATTTGGAACAGTTCTTGTCAATAACAATGGCATAACAAATTTAGATTTCTATAGAAGCCTTTTTCAATTATCAGTTTGTGAAAGTAGAAAAAGATTGAAATCCGTCATAGAAACAATTGTTTACAGTGATTTTGAGAATGAATCAGGAATGTTTTCATTTTGCTTTTGCATATTTCCATTGTTACTTTTCTTTGATCCACCGGGATTAAACAAAGGGAAGGAAAATATTACTGAAGATTTTAAAACCAAGTTTCATGTGAAATTTTTACTCCAGAATATCGACCATGACTCATATGACCATATATTCAGTAAAGAATGGTTAAAAGTTAAGACTAAATTAGTATAGAAGTAGGATTTCAACAGATATAGTCAGTTGGTTATAATTTCAATACATTTACTATGCAGTCGGTAATTAACACCATATTTCCTTTCCTCACTGAGCTATTTTCCTTGTTGGAGCCTATGGTCTTATAACATCCTGCTTTTCCAGCTAAGATTGTAGCTTAGCAAGTTGGAGCAAATGCTTTTTTGTTGACCAGGCGGACATGAGTCTTTTTATAGTTTATTTATGACATATTTGTTTTTGATGTTGTTAATAGTTTATATATGACATGTCTGTTTTGGCGTTGTTACTTTTTTTAGAATTATTTATTGTTAATTTGTTCTCTTCATTTATTTATTTCCTTATTTCCTTTCCTCAGTGGGCTATTTTTCCCTGTTGGAGCCCCTGGGCTTTTAGCATCTTGCTTTTCCAACTAGGGTTGTAGCTTGGATAGTAATAATAATAATAATAATAATAATAATAATAATCTATCTATCTATCTCTCACCAGACTTAGTTTAATTTTTGCCAGCCTCCAAAGTCATTTCTGGAAAGTCTAAGGGTTTGAGAATCCCTGTCCCTAAACACGTAGCTGTAATTTGACTACCTCGTTCAAGCTCAATGAACTCTGTAAATGAGAGGCCGGACTCATAACATTCTCTTGAATTTCTTTTATCCCGGAGCATTCTCGGCAAAGCATCTCCCTGACGCTTGTTGTTCCCAACCATAACCCAGTAAATATTTACCATTCCGGGGAAGATATGCCTCTTTCCTCTTGCTAAGGTGAAACTCTATATTTGTTTTCTTTCACCGAAATCGTACGTTAGAGGTTATACACACTCCTGCCATTTCGTAAATCCTGATAAAGGAGGCAATGTAGTACAGGGTCAACAACCCACACCCTCTCATGTCTATTGTGAAATATCAAGTTATACTTTATGGTCTGGAAGGAACAGTTTTGTTATAACGATAGCTGAAAAATAACAATATAATCTTGGCTTTCTTTATAAATTCTAGTAACACTATTTAAAGGATATTATTTCCTTCTATATGTAAAACTGTTGAAAAATCAGGTCATATCCAATTACATAGTAGAGCGCGTAATACGTAATAACGCGGAATACCTCGACTGGTAATGGAAGGTAAAATAAAGGAAGAAGATATTTGGATAGTTCAGGGAGATAACTGAATCACATTTGTTTTGAATGTGTACGTGCACCGCACATTAAAAAAAAAAAAAAAAAAAAATTAAAGATTATTACACAATCAAATGTGACTTATCACAAAAGCACGAAATTAATGAAATGGTCGAAATTGGTAATTATTTCGTTTATTATAAACCAGTCGTGTATAAAGAAATAAATTTCGCCCACAAAAGCCAATAGTCAACCATATTCTATTCTGGTGGGAAATTCTTTAGTTCTCCTGTTGCACTGTTTGGTGAATGTATCTTTCCTTCATCTGATAAGCTTTGGAAATATCTTCCTATTTTCTTTTTCCCTGACACATGATTATCAGATTTTCTTCTCTGAGAGGCACTTTTTTATCATTTGTGTTTGATTATCAACTCAAGCAAATAGGGTTTGGGTTCAGTTTATCAAAACGCATTTCTCCCCCAACAACCGAGATGGAGAAGGTAAGGGTCTAGCAACCTCACCAAAAAGACTTGTTGAAAATGGGAATATCAGTTACTGGAGCCAATCTCGTTAATGAGAACAAGGCTAAGAAGTTCAGTTTTCAGAACACTTTGATTCCATATTCATTAGAAATGGTTTTTGTAAGTTTAAGAATAATTCATAATGTCTCTGGCTTGGGGGTATAATCGGGCACACTATTCTATTTTATTTCTCTTCCTCTTGTTTTGTTAAATTTTTATAGCTTATATAGGAAATATTTATTTTAGTGTTGTTGCTGTTCTTAAGATATTTTATTTATCCTCGTTTCCTTTCCTCACTGGGCTATTTTCCATGTTGGAGCTCCTGGGCTTATAGCATCCTGCTTTTCCAACTTGGTTTGTAGCTTAGCAAATAATGATAATAATCCTCTCCGTTGATTGATAAATGAGTAAGAGGAGGACATGTAGATGGTTATCGCTATAGGTAGAAAAGGTGGAGAAAGTTAGGAGCCTCATTCCACAATATCTTAAGAATCAGAAGTCTAACCTGTAGATCAACTCATATATATATATATATATATATATATATATATATATATATATATATATATATATATATATATATATATATATATATATAATTTATATATATATATATATATATATATATATATATATATATATATATATATATAGATCAACTCTTTTATATATATATATATATATATATATATATATATATATATATATATATATATATAATATGTGTGTGTGTGTGTGTGTGTACGGTACTCTCTCTCTCTCTTTATATATATATATATATATATATATATATATATATATATATATATATATATATATATATATATATATATATGTATATACATACATACATATGTACATATGTTTTTAAGAATATGCACATATATATGTGTATGTATGCGTGCACGGGGATATTTGAGTGTGTATGAGCGTGTGCTTAAATACGTAGATAAAATAAATAAAAAAACTTCACACGTTTGACGAATTCTCATTACCATCCTGGCAACACGCTCTGTACAACGTTAAACAATTATAATTAACATCTGCAGCATTTAATCTTTCTGTATGCGATATGAATACTGTCAGTCAAAGAGGCCATTACATGATATATAAGCATTTTGATGTCAAACATATTACCCGGCCTTTTGATTGCTTTATTTGTTTCGTTTCGGCTGTTTGTAATTTTTAAAGCATAAGCTGTATATGCATTTGACCTTTGTTAGAGCTTATCATCAATTTCATGCCGTAGGGAGAATCGATATATTGATGATGTCCGTCTTGCTCTCTTAAGATAAATATAGTATAACTACGCCTGGTTTCCTTTGCATTTTGCTTTCTTTTTTTTATAATTAACTGTAGTGTCTGAACATTTATCTCCGCTATATAATAAAAAGCAGATGTCTGGCCATATATACTGTATATATTCCCCCCGAGAGGTAGCCTCGAAAACCACGCTTTCCCACAAATTGCCGAACCAGCGGGTTTTAGTTGGGAAAAGAGGAGGGGGTGGGAATGGTTGATTCTGTGTGTGCGCGTGCGCGTGTGCAGTCATACCTATCTGAATAGTTTGCCATCATGTTTGACTGACTGCGCAGGCTACACTTCTATTATAATAACCATAAAGACTTATGAACTGTTAGTCAAGTCCCTACAAAACAGAATGTAGGTACATTTATGAAAATTAAGATGAAGTCATGAGAGGGAATATAAAATTATTTTTTAAACAAGTGATGAGCAAACGATATTAACACAAATCGACACCAGTTGCGACATTCCCCAGTATTATGCAGAGGAGCATAGAAATAAATTTGAACTTTCGAAAATACCAATAATTTTCCTGAAAAAACGTGAGAGTTTGATATTCTGACTCATAAAATATGGATGCTGGAACTGTTCAGGTCGGGTAACGCACATTTATCTTAGAGAAGTGGTAAAGGCATTAGATGCTATTTCATATTACATTAGTGCTTATGGATTTAGTAATGGTATAAAGCATATATTTGTGGATTAATTTCTATTCTTAAAAATTTGCCGTAAGAAACGGTAAAAATACTGGAATAAATGTTGCCATA
>NC_090737.1:100243046-100248046 GCF_036898095.1 Palaemon carinicauda | reverse complement strand
AAAGTTCTTATAGCTCGATGTATCTTCCTCGAACAATTCTCTTAATAATATTGCATGTGCTCCATCTTCTCCCCTTCTGATTATCCATTTTCGGAACCACATACTTCTTTTCCTTTTCCTTTTCACTTCGTTCATAATTATTAATGCAGCAGCGACGTGGCACTTTTGAGACATGTTCTCTCTCAACCCTCGCTAGTTGTCGTCTGGCACTGGCTCCAGTGTAAATAGATGAGCGAGAAATCTTACCCGGCTCTCAGACACTTTCTCTCGCGACACTCACTCACAGCTCTTGGAGAGAAAAACTTGCTGGTAATATAAACAGGCTGTAGAGAAAGTCGCGCTAGAGTAGCCGTCTCTCGGGAGAGTTTACTCTCCAATCTAATCGCACCTTTAGTCACGATCTCTCCGCGGATTACGACACCGTAAAAAGTATTGTGCTGAAAGCTTATGATTTGGTGCCTGAAGCATACAGACAGAAGTTTCGTAATCTGCGGAAGGATCTTGACGTCACTTACGTTGAGTTTGCTCGAAAGAAAGTTCAGTTTCTCAATGATTGGCTGAAATCAAAAGAAGTAGACAATTTTGTTAAACTGAAAGAGCTGCTTCTGGCAGAGGAATTTAAGAGGAACGTGAGTCGTGACTTGCGAATTCATTTGGAAGAGTTGAAACTCGACTCCATTCAGGAAATAGCAATTGCTTCCGACGAGTATGCACTTACCCATCGGGAGGAACCCCTTAGGAAAAGAATTAACCAGGATAGGTTCTTCCCCCATGAATATAATACACATAGTAATAATCGTCAGTCTTCTAAAGGAACATCAAGGTCAAATAAAGACGGGTCAGAAAAACTTTCTAATGAAGACAGGTGTAAGCGACTCTCGTAGTTTCGTAAACAGTAGTAGATCGGTTAATGGTGGTGGTAGTAATGGTAGAAATTTTGGTAGTAGTAGTAGTGTGAAGTGTTATTGGTGCCACAAGACGGGGCACGTAAAGGCTAATTGTTACGGTTGGAAAAACTTTAAGGAGAGGAGGTCTAATCCAGTAAACATTGTTGTAGCTGAAAAATCGACAAACGTAAACCAAAGTATGGAACAGGAAAAGTGACTAAAATTTAAGAGGTACATTTCTGACGGATCTGTGTTTGTTGGTAACAATAAAAAAACAAAGGTTTGTTTAAAGGTAATACGGGACTCTGGAGCAGCACAGTCTCTCATATTAAAAACTGCTGTTCCAAAGGGTTTTGTATTTTCCAATGATGAATTTGTGGTGTTGGGTGGTTTCCCGAACTCTATTACGTCTTGTCCTTTAGAGGAGTTTAATATCCACACCGAGTATTTTAAAGGGACTGCTAAACTGGCTGTGGTAGACAGTTTGCCAGTTCCCGGTATTCACCTTCTTTTAGGGAATGATTTGGCTGAAGGTGAAGGTGCAATTGATAATATATGTCCGATTTTGACTCTCCTGAATGTGACTTGTGAAGGCGATGAGATTGAAACTAATTTTTGTAAGCCTGTCTCTGTAGTAACCCGATCTAGAGCTCGGGAGATGGATCTCGAGGATGTTGACTTAGATTTATATCAAGTAGACAGACAAATGACTGACATGAGGACTGGTTGTAGTAATAAGAAAATTGTTAATTTGGATGACGTAAACTGGGACGCTAAGGCGTTCAAAATGGCACAGAGTAAGGAGTTTTCTAAATTAGAACTCGGCAATCCCGAGGATTTGGTGAAACCAGTACTCATAAAAGAGAAAGGTTTGCTCTACAGGTTGAGTAGGTCAGCTAATGCACCTGCCCATCAGGTAGAGTCGTGCAGACAATTGGTTGTCCCGGAAAGGTACCGAAATAAATTGATGTATTTAGCACATGAAAATGATTTGTCGGGACATTTTGGTGTTAGGAAAACCTTTCAAAAGGTTGCTGAACATTTCTTTTGGCCTGGGATGCGTAAAGACATCAAGAGACACGTATTATCTTGTGATGTGTGTCAGTTGGTGGGGAAACCTAACCAGAAAATACCCAAGGCTCCTTTAATTCCTATACCCTCCGTGGGCGAACCCTTTCGGGAAGTGATAATTGACGTACTGGGTCCCCTGCCGCGGACGCGCGGTGGGAATGAATATATATTGTCTATGGTTGATAGGATGTCTCGCTTCCCTGAGGCTATCCCATTGAGGAGTATACGGTCCGAAAAGGTGGTTGAAGTGTTGGTTGGTTTCTTTACCCGATTTGGTTTTCCTAAGGTAATTCAGAGTGACTGTGGCACTAATTTCACGAGTAGGTATTTTGAAAAGAAAATGAATGAGTTTGGTATTAAACACGTGAAGTCTGCACCGTATCACCCGGAAAGCCAAGGCCAGGTGGAAAGGTTCCACCAAACCTTGAAGTCTGTGCTAAAAAAATTTTGTTTTGAGACTGGGAATGATTGGGATAAAGAATTACCTTATGCATTGTTTGCAATACGATCAATCCCCAATGAGTCAATGGGTCTCTCTCCTTTCCAGCTTATTTTTGGTCACTGTGTTCGAGGCCCATTAGATGTAGTGAGAGAACACTGGGAAGGAGAGACTCCTGAAGTTAATGCATTGGATTATTTTTCAGATTTGCAGGAGAAATTGCTTAGAGCACGGTCATTTGCTCAGGAACATTTGGCGAAAGCCCATGCCTCGATGAAATTGAAGTATGACGTTAAAACACGAGATAGGCTATTTAATGAAGGTGACAAGGTGTTGGTTTTACTTCCTATGCCTGGCAATCCCCTGAAAGCGGAATTCTCAGGTCCGTGGAAGGTTCTGAAGAAAATTAACAATGTAAATTACCTGATTGAAACTCCTGATAGGAGAAGAAAACCCCGTATTTGCCATGTTAATATGATAAAATCTTTTATTGACAGGTCTGTAGAAGAATCTGTTGTACCTATTTCTGTAGTTAATGTAGAAATGAACAGTTCATGGGCGATAAATTTGCTGTTAGCCCAAGTGGTTTGGAAAATAATTCTGATGTTTTAAATAATCTGAATACTAAATTTCAGCACTTAGATGCAGAAAAAGCTGCACCTCTTAATTAATTTAATTAACGAATACAAAGATCTTTTTCAGGATGCACCTTGTAGGACCCATATTTTGCAACACGACGTTGATGTTGGGGAGGCTCAGCCTATTAAGCAATGTCCATATAGACTGAACCCCCTCAAGAGAGAAATAGTCAGGAAGGAAGTTAAATACATGCTTGACCATAACCTCGTTAAACCGAGCTGCAGTCCTTGGAGCTCCCCGGTAGTTTTGGTTAGGAAGGAGGATGGTCAGCCTAGGATGTGTTTTGACTACCGCAAGGTCAACTCTGTAACAAAAACGGACTCTTTCCCCTTGCCCAGGGTGGAAGACTGTATAGATAGAGTGGGATCTGCTCGTTACATAAGTAAATTTGACCTGTTAAAAGGATATTGGCAGGTCGGTCTTACACCCCGGGCAAGGAAAATATCAGCCTTTGTGACGGGTGACGGCCTCTATGAATGTGAGGTGATGCCATTTGGCATGAAGAATGCCGCCGCTACCTTCCAGAGGCTGATGAACTTTATTACATGTGAACTGGAGGGTTGTGTGGTATATATTGACGACCTTGTGATTTACAGTGATGATTGGGAAACTCATCTTAAGAGGATAAGAGCGCTGTTCGAGGTGCTGAGGAAGGCTGGTCTGGTGATAAATTTAAAGAAGAGTGATTTTGCTCAAGCAAAAGTGGTTTATTTAGGACATGAAATTGGCTTGGGTAAGATCGCTCCTAAGAGAGCAAATGTTGAGGCAGTTACAGCCTTCCCAGCTCCTCGAAACAAGAGAGGTATTCGTAGATTTTTGGGTCTAGTTGGTTATTATAGAAAGTTTATAAAGAATTTTTCTGACCTTGCTAATCCCTTAACAAATTTGTTAAAGAAAGATGTAAAGTTTATGTGGAATAACGAGTGTCAGAATGCATTTGAAAAATTGAAAGGTACTTTAATAACCTATCCTTTGTTACGTTCTCCCGATTTTTCCTTGCCTTTTTGTTTGGCTACAGATGCCAGTGACACAGGTTTAGGTGCTGTCTTGTTGCAGGAGGGTGAAAATGGCACCTCGCATCCAGTCGCCTACTTTTCCAAGAAGTTGTTACCAGCAGAGAGACGTTACTCAACAATTGAGAAAGAGGCTTTATGCTTGGTAAAAGCCATCATACATTTTGAAGTGTATTTATCTAACTCGGTATGTCCAATAAAGGTCTTTACAGATCATAATCCCTTAATTTTTATTAATAAATTTAAAGATAAAAATCAGCGTATTTTGCGCTGGAGTCTTTTACTCCAAGAATATAACCTTTTTATTTGTCACGTGGCTGGAAAGGACAACGTAGTCCCTGATGTTCCTTTCCAGGACATTCGGTAATGAAAATGATGAGGTGGCAATCCAAGAGTAGTTATGTAAGGGTAAAGGACTCTGCATCAATCACATTTGAGCAATTTTTTTTTATTTTTTTTCTTTGTCCGGTGTTGGGAAGATTTCTTAATATAAGTTTGAGGTTGACATTATTTATATTTAATCTTAGTTGATATTAATGTTTAAGGATAGTGGTTTTGGGTTTATGAAATATTTGTTTTTGATATTTGCATTTACTTTTGTGCACAATGCTTATGTATTTGCTTGCATTACAAATTACTAGTTTAATATTGGCTAGGAGTTACCTTTAAAAAAATAATAATAAATTATTTTTTTTTTTTCTTGTTCCGGGGAGCTGTAATCCATAATTACTTTAAATATTTTGTTCATGGTTTTTGTCATTTGTTTTAATTAAGTCACGAAAAGTTCTCTTGGAATATTCTTTTATCCCCGGCCAAGGTTTTGTTTGTGTTCATTTGTATAGTGTTTATTAACCATATTTTGTTTTCTGCTTTTCATGTTTTGTGGAGCGGACTGCCTGTCTTCGGTGCCTAGCTTGTTGAACTGCCCCATTACGTAGTTTTGCTCTCGCT
>NC_090737.1:100238046-100240546 GCF_036898095.1 Palaemon carinicauda | reverse complement strand
TATATATATGTATATATATATATATATATATATATATATATATATATATATATATATATATATATGTATATATATATATATATATATATATATATATATATATATATATATATGTATATATATATATATATATATATATATATATATATATATATATATATATATATATATGTATATATATATATATATATGTATTATATATATATATATATGTATTATATATATATATATATATATATATATATATATATATATGTATTATATATATGTATTATATATATGTATTATATATATATATATGTATTATATATAATATGTATACATATATTGTGTGTGTGTGTGTATGTGTGTACATGTGTGTCTGTGTTTTCCCAGGGCATGGGACGGAATTGAAGAGAAGTTTAAATATTGGATGGAGAGCTTCAGCTTAACAAAATAATATTATGAAAAGTAAATAACCACTTTCACTAAAAACAAAAGTATTTGATAAGATGGACCTACTGGTATTAAATCAAGCATCAGAAACTTGGAGCCATACTAAAGCCTTAGAACACAAGCTAGTTACAACTTAGAGTTATGGAAAGAATAATGATGGAAATAACGTTAAGAGACAGAAAAAGAGGAACAGCGATACGCGAGCCAACTAAAGTAGGGGATATTTTAATATGTTAGAAAAATGAATGGACTTGTGCTTGACATATAATGAGAATGATAGATAATAGATGGACTTTAAAAGTAGAATGGGTCCCAAGAAATTACAAGGGAAGGAAAAGAAGACGATGGATTGACAAGCTAACAAAATTTGCTGGTAAAGACTGGCATCGAAAAGCCATAAACAGACCGGAGTGGAAGGACATGTTTAAGAGAAATAATTGACTTTTAAAAAATATTTTAGCTTAATCTTGGAAAGCAACTACAGCGTGCTCATTATAAATGAAGCTGCGATCATCGCCCTCCAAAGCTTGACCTTAGACATTTAACGAGAGTCAAACTACACTCTCCCATCAAGTTAAAACTTCCATGCAGAAAAAAGGAATTTTTTAACATGGTGCCCTTGATGTCTGAAATCATACACTATTTCGCAAGGACGTTACCTCCCAGAGAGGCCCAACCAGCGGTGCTGCTATTTTTATTATTATTATTAAAAGGAGATTAACCAGCCCAGTGTGTCTAGCTTAGTCTTGCAGAGCTGGCACGATTAAATTGGGGAAGAAAGCGTATTATTTATAATGTTTAAATATAAATAAAGTAAAATGTATAGTAAATATATTGCATAGAAATAAAAATTTAATTATGAGGTAAAAATCTGTGGTATATAGAAATTCAAATCTTATCAATCAGTCCCATGTTTCTTAAAATGTTAAAATAAAATAAAAAAATCAAGAAATTCTGTGTCTGAAAAAAAGGCCAATAAAACTATTCTCACAAAAATATAAACCTCTCTTTTAAAAGACTTTACAAGCGCCAAAAAAAAAAAAAATTAATATACAGACACACTCATTGCACCTGGGAATTGCTTCACGCTCTCCTACCACCTTGGCAGGGACCCTGACCCCGGCTTGACCCTGACAACAGAGCGTTCATGACCACATGACCTGCACCACGGATGTTATGCGACGGTGCACCTTTGCATGTTAGTATGTACGTTCGTGTAGGTTTATGGATACGAATATATGTATGGATATACTCAGTTAGTTTCCTCTTTACGATCTGAAAAGGATCTTTGAAATGCAATGTTTTCATTTACACTCTGTTTTGTTTTCTTTTCCTTTAAAATATCACTGTTTTATATATATATATATATATATATATATATATATATATATATATATATATATATATATATATATATATATATATATATATATATATATATATATATATATATATATATATATATATATATATATATATACACACACACTACATAAAACAAAACACCCTATCTATCTCTTTACGCGCTTTAATGGGTTAAAATAAATTTTCAGCTTTTAACTTTCACTCCCCGTTGAACGAAAATGTGTGTTTGTGTATTAACACTTGGCGTGTTTTTACAAACGCATGCGTGATCGTAAAGCCATTTCTCAAACGGAATTATCAACGAAAGATTTTTTTAGTACTTTTCGAAGACGGATACAATCTAATAAAATGCTATAGGCGATTGCCTCACACGGCACCCATAAAACCTCCATAAAATCATAAAATCGCCTCTTGGGTCACTCTCAAAGTTCCTAGGTCACCCTCGAACTCCTTTCTGCTATATAAGATTGTTTCGATGTATGAAGGAACTCTGCCATAAGCGTTCATGTATTCATTATTATTATTATTATTATTATTATTATTATTATTATTACTTGCTATGCCACAACCCTAGTTGGAAAAGCAGGAAGCTATAAGCTCAGGTCCCCAACAGGGAAAATAGCCCAGTGAGGAAAGGAAACAGAAAAAAATATTTTAAGAACAATAACGATATTAAGATACTGTAGGTAATTCCTATATA
>NC_090737.1:100225546-100228046 GCF_036898095.1 Palaemon carinicauda | reverse complement strand
GCCTTTTGGAATCCAGTTAAAAGTTTGGTGAACTAATCTCTCTTGGGGAGTGCGAAGAGCATGGCCAAACCATCTTCATCTACCCCTCGCCATGATCTCGTCCACAGATGGCACTCGAGTAATCTCCCTTATAGTTTCATTTTTAACCCTCTCCTGCCACGCAACTTCCAATATCCTTCTGAGGGCTTTGTTCTCAAGTCTACAAAATACGTTGGATATTGTTTCATTGTCATACCACGACTCTTGTCCAAAAACTAACACTGATATCACTAAACTGATATATATCGTTATTTTTATATGTAATTTCAGGCGATTTTATTTCCAAATTTTACTGAATGTAGCCATTGTCTGATTTGCTTTTTTTAATCTTTCATTAAACTCAAATTCTAAAGATCCTGTATTAAAGAATTAGAGATCATAGTTCCTAGATATTTAAATGATTCCACATCATTAATCCTTTCTCATTCCAATGATATTTCATCTTCCATTGCATATTTCTTTCTCATCATCTCTGTCTTTCTTCTATTTATCTTGAGCCCAGCCTCATGTGATATTCATGCATTCTGGTAAGCAAGTACAGTTGCAAAATGTTCTCCTAGCATTCGCGTGGCAGCAGATCGATCCCAGTCTGGGACTATGATTTTAAGGTGTTTACTGGGGAGGCCACTGCTGTGGTTGGCCACCACAGTTGGGGGTTGGGCTTGCCAGCAGACGTTTTGGTGAGCATCTGATCTAATGAAACTGGAACTGAAACCAAACACCTTTACCTTTACCTTTAAATATATATGTATATTTGCAAGTCAGTTTCAGATCTAGCTATGAAAATGCTGTAACGTAAAATTAATTATTACAAAAGTTAACCATTGTTTCGTTGAAAAAAAAGTGTGTTAGCGGTTTTTTTTTTCTTTTTTATTTTGAGAATGTTTTCATCATGGTTTTATTAAAATTTTTTGCCTGATTGTTTTTCAATAGATATTTTTTATTGTGTACATCTATCGTACAGGTAACCAAATATTCTATTATTCTTTTAGAAGAATCTGAGATTATATAAAAGAGTAATAATAGATTTATTATGCACGTGTTATGAACGGAATTTAATCCGATTTTGAGAGGAATGGGTTAAAAAGGGGAAATTAATTGTCTGAAAGTGCAAGACAGACTTTGAGACCTGAGAGAGAGAGAGAGAGAGAGAGAGAGAGAGAGAGAGAGAGAGAGAGAGAGAGAGAGTTTTTTAATATCTTAAATTCTAGAGAATAGGATGTTATAGATTTTCCTCGCTTGGGCCAAGCGCTTAATATGAAAGTATGACATCCAAATTCTTTTTCGCCGGATTTGGAGTTTACGAATCTCCTTATTCTGCTTATTATATAATTACAAGAAGCGAGGATGTTGTTGTCGTCTTCGGTGTAATTTCAAAATGGGACATTCAATCCGTTTGTGAAATGTCTGCTCTTCCCTTTATTATTACCAAAAAACGTTTCAATTAGATATATCTTTATCTATCGTTCCCTAATTTAGTACATGCTCCAGAGGTGTTAGTTTGTGCTACTTGTTTTGTGGAGTATCAGCGTTCAAGTTATTTCAAAATTCCGTAGTATTTAACGCTGACCCTGGCATCTATTTACTATTTAAGAGGTGTTTTCAAAACTTTGAAATTCCTCTCGACTTTCTTTTGGATTTTCGTGATTCTCTATTGTTGTTTTTAAATACCTATGTTTATCGATTTGTTCATTCATTTTTCATTTTTATTTGTTCTTTAATATCTCGATGGTATTTTTTCTAGTTTGCTCATTTTACTCTTGAAATAGATTATTGTCTAAGTTTATGTAATTCTAGTCTCCTTACATAGAATGCCTTGTGTTTATTGAAAATTAATGGAAATCAATAGTAGATGAACTTCCCTTTTAACATATATAATGAAATAATTGTCCATTTGCTCTGGAAAATTAACCAATTTTTCTTTCCAGAAAATTAATAGATAAAATATTGACATCATCAGGGAGAAGATTTCTCAGTTAAACACATGTTCTCTTCATCAGCTAATTTCAGCGTCTGTCCCTGGATTAAGGCTTGATAGGATATTAATATACATTTTTAGAAGCGAGTGGGTGTTACGTTGTATTATCAAACGTCATTATGCTGTTTGCTCTACTCTTTTTTTTTCTTCCAAGTCAAATATTGTCTTTGTTTCTTTCCAGGGATTCCCTTGATTACGCGATATGAAGCCAAACAGATCAGGATATAATATCCGTTCACTGTAACGCCTCATCAGCCGTTGGTCTAATTAGATACACTGTTAAAAAACTGTAATTTTAATCGGAAATTCTCCGTAAAAATATAATGTTCTTATCCGTATTTCAGTAACATACAGACGATCGTAATTTGACCATACTTTCTTATATTTTACGGGTTGGTGACCGTAATATCACTCCTTTACGTTAATGTATCCGTTTTTATAACGGTAAAAATTTGGGAATAAATGATGCCAGGCATTTAACGT
>NC_090737.1:100215546-100220546 GCF_036898095.1 Palaemon carinicauda | reverse complement strand
ACCGTATTGGTGCGTTCCTGTACTTATACTCGGGACATTTATAGTAATTATTGAACTCTAGAAAATTTTTGCTAAATTTTAACCCTAGAAATTTGCTGCCATAGCTCCACCCTGGAAATTTGTTGCTATTGTTTAACCCTGGAGATTTTTTCTTATAGTTTATCCCCGGATTTTTATTTTTTTATTTAATTATTTATTTATTTATTTTTTCTATTTTGTGCGCAATAGTTCAATCCTAAAAAATTGCTGATACAGGGGAAACCTCGAAATGTTTTTACATTTTAACCCTGGAAATTTATTGTCATACCATAAAAATTTGCTGCCATAATTAAAACCTGGAAATTTGCTGCTATTGTTAAACCCTGGAAGTTTCTTGTGATAGTTAAATTCTAGAAATTTACGGGCATAGTCTAATTCTGGAAAATTGTTACTGAAGATTGACCCTGGATATTTGTCGCTATATTTCAACCCTGGAATAAAAAAAAAAAAATTGCTTTTATGGTGTAACTCTGGAATATACTTTAGTCCATTTCTTTTAGCGATGCATATTTGCACCGACTCGCAGCGGTGCCCTTTTAGTTCGGAAAAGTTTCCGGATCGCTGATTGGTTGGACAAGATGATTCTAACCAATCAGCGATCAGGAAACTTTTCCGAGCTAAAAGGGCACCGCCGCGAGTCGGTGCAAATATGCATCGCTAAAAGAAATGGACTATAGTTATAATTCAACCCTGAAAATCTGTCTTGTATTATACCTGGTAAACCAGAGGAACTAAAATAATCGAATAGTCAACACACCGTGTTAACTGTAACCTCTGGATTTGAAACTCAAAATTCAGTCAGTGAAATAGAAATGATAGGTATTTTCCCTTCCAATTTATTTGGCTTCGATATAAAGGCCCAATGGGAGTTGTTGAGCATTTTGATGGCATAACTTCCAGCGGAAAAGGCAATTGTTTTTCCATCTCGTTTTTGGATCCTTTTGTTTTATTGCCAGTCATCTTTGTATAATGATCTTATAAAATAGGCATTAAAAAGTTTCACTCCATTTTATATTTAACGCTTTTCTTTTAAGTTGACTAACAAATGCCTCCCTTGTTCTTGTCCTGTTTATTTATTATTTTCTCCTTTTCATAATTCTTACATAAGGAACATTTGATATTATATATTCTATTTGCATTAGTCACTTCAAAAAATTTTGAAGTTACGCCCAGGTTTAGTATAACTTAGAGGACCGTTAGTACCATAATCGAAGGATGAACGGTAAAGACGGTTATTATTATTATTATTATTATTATTATTATTACTTATTAAGCTATGAATCTTGTTGGAAAAGCAGGATGCTATAAGCCCAGGGACCCCAATAAGGAAAATATCCCGATGAGGAAAGGAAGCAAGGAAAAATAAAATATTTTAAGAACAGTAATAACATAGAAATAAAAATTTTCCGTATAAACTATAAAAACTTCAACAAAAGAAGAGGATACGTGAAATTAAAGATAGAAAATGCACAAACAGGATTACAGAATTATGCAGTAAAAACGAAAAGGAAAAAAAAAACTGAAAACAACTTGAAGAGTTTTAGTTAATAAATGTCAATATAACTGGAATGTGTTTAGTAGATCATACAGAACGAGAAAGTTGTTGAAGACATTAGTTATACTATTGATAATTTTAATAATGATAATAGTGATTTTAATAATTAATGATAATGATGATGATGATGATATAATTCTAATGATTTTTACAGTGTGCAAACAAGACAGATGTTGTAACTCATAAACTTAGTCTAAGTAACTAGGACTTCATCTTTCTTTTTAAATTATAAGAGTAACTGGTAGAAATCTAGAGGATAATACTCAGTTGACGACTACTATGAGATTCAGGGCCTCTGTAACACGGTTTTTTTGGACTTTGCTCCTTATCAAAGCATCGGATGTAGCTGAAAGTTGACATATGTATATTTTACAACCACACACAAATTTTGTCAGCATTATCAATAACCTAAACCCGATAGTTTTAATTTTTATAGAGTAAAAATGATCTAGCCGACGCCATGGCCAGTGATAACGAGCCAAGAGTCGAAAACATTCATTACGTAAGCAATGTAAACACCTTTTGACCAAATTTTGCCCCGCCCATCCACCAGACACCCATTCACCTTGTTCCATCGGCTCTGAAACCCATAACAGTCAAGAATGGCTAACAGGATTTGGAATTGCTCCCGTGGTTGCAAAACTGTATTTGTCTTACGACTTGAAACTTTATACAGCCAAGAGAAAGCCCGTGGCCATATTTACTATAGCCTGAATACGTAATTATTCAGTTTCTAGTTCAAATCCGATGTTTATCGTCTGATTTGTATTTAGCGTAACATGATTATAATACTTGAAATGTCATTCAGGCTTTTGAACATTTCCATTAACTATTCACTATGCCACCAAGGGAGAGAGAGAAAGAGAGATTGTATGTAAACAGTCTTTATATATCTATTTTTGTTAAAATAAGATTTTTGTGCTAAACTCTCCATCTGACCAACGGATCATCCGATATAATTTTTTTTTCTTAGGCCGTACGACCGTGTTGGCTATGTTTTGGGCATGACTGCATTTTGTAAATAAATCATGAATAGTTTTGGGAGTTTTATTTGTACATCTAATGGGAATTTATAGAAGTAAAGTGAACATAATTCATTTATCCTTTAAAATAATTACTATATGTAGCAAAACAAATAGTAGTAAAGATGATAATGCAATAAAGGAATGATATCATACTTTATCTTTAGCTTCAACATCGGCAATAACATACCCAGTTGCCATAATTTGTCAGTTTAATGAAATAACCTATCATCTAATGTTTAACTTAATTTCTGAGGAGGCCATGGCTTATAGCACAGTGAAAAACATGACAAAGACTTTATGAATGGCGGAACGATACATAAATGAATTAAACGTTTAGGCAACTGCTGGGATCCTAGAGGATCATTTAGCACTTCTTACAACTACTCGAGAAATTAGTTTTTATAGTTAGAATTTTAATTTTCAGATCCACCAATGCCCATGATAGCCTTCAGTGTTATCCTGAATTATAACGAGGCCGAAGTGGGTGGTGCCTTATGAAGTCATCATTCTGACGATAATTATTGGTGAAGGTTTAAAGCTAAAATATGTTACAGGCTATTTTTTTTTTTTACAGTAAATAGGTAGGTAGATAGACAATAAATAGAAATTGCTTGATATTGGATATAGCAGTTATCAAATCAAGCTTGTCTACTACGTTTTTGAAAATTACCAACTATTCCCTACACCTTCTCAATCTGATTGTGACCTATAAAGTAGACTGTAATTTCTCATGAAACTTATTTTGGGAGTTAGACTACTAATCGAAGTGTTTTTATATTTATTAACATATTTTGTTGGTTTGTTCATTAGGACAATTATCAGTGGAGAGGTTTCAGAGTTCATAAAGGTGTACTGCTTTGCTTTTATTTAAACTTTTGTGTCATTGTTGGCAGAGGTATAGCCTTCGTTACGTATAGCCAACCATCGATCGAGAAAGAGGGAAGAAATGCCGTCATAAGTTGAGTAACGAGTGCGTTCGAAACCTTTTCTCTGAATAAGTTGGCCCGTCTCCAAAAAACGTCACTTTTACATTATAAGTACCAAATTTATTCAACCTACGTAATGCAGAATATAGTCAAAATTTACGTGTAGATATAATGTGTATTCTGAAGAAGCGTTATATTTATGAAATTCATAGATAAAAAATTATTGCGAAAAAACCGTGTTACAGAGGCCCTGAATCTCATAGTAGTTTACTTTTTAGCTAGAGACATTGGGATTTGACTAACTTGTTCATCTTAAATGATCAACAATCTGTAATTTTTACTTTGATGTTCTTCATAGATTTGTTAATTTTTTTTTTTCATTTGATTATTTTATGCTGTACAAGCTGCTTATGGAAATAAAGGCTTTAAGAGCGTTGCATAACAATATATAGCGTTGCAATAATAATGGTAAAAATAAATAATAACAACAATAATAATGTTATCGTGATTAGTGAATTGATATAAAAAGCCAAATAATTAACCTGTCTAAATTATATAATTAAACTAAATTTCTAGGATGATATTCTTCATTAACATTAATAATCTAAAACTGCACTACTTCTGAGTATGTAAAATAACACAAAGAAATAACTGTTGATGATAATGGGTGGCAGGTGATTTACTGTGGCTAATGGCCTAATTACGGGTCATACCCCTCGGGTGAAGTATTATGAAAAGCAAAGGGTCTATGATAGGCAATTAAAAATCGATTTGCTTAATCACTCGCTCTCTTATTCCATTACTTTATGAGTTTAATTGTTACTTATCTTAGTTCTGACCCCCTTTTAGCTGTTTTCCGTACTTGCATCATCTACAGGCCTAACTTATAAGTTTCACTGAATATGACAAATTCGTAGATAATTTGTATTTTTTCCTTAACTTTTTTTTTTTTTTTTTTTTTTTTACTTTTATTTATTAAGTTCATTTTTACAAATACATATTTATATAAACATATTATTTATATTTTGATATTGGTTTTCCTGATGTGGTTTATAATTCATCATTAGCATATACTAACATTAGTCATATTAATATTTACATAACATAAAGACTAGCTGATAATGCAATAAATCAAGATTACTATAATTTATATACTTTAAACTTCAATTATCATTAAGGAATTTCTCACACTACAATCCTGGAGTTATTTGTTATGGATATATCTTTTAGCAAAGCTGGAAGGTAGCCAATTAATGTTTTGGTGCGAGGCGGCAACCCTACCCAGGCTTGGCTTAAATACTACTATTTCATTCGGCCTTGGGGGGCAGCATTGCTTCCTAATTTCCTGTAGGTAAATTCCCATTATACAGAAACGCTGGATGTAGCGTTGCAACCAAAAAGGTCATCGATGCTTACAATTCATTATTGGCTAAAAAAAATAGTTACGTTAACTGG
>NC_090737.1:100200546-100210546 GCF_036898095.1 Palaemon carinicauda | reverse complement strand
GAATATAAGTTATTGACCTAACACATTTCCGTCCAGTGCTTCATTCAAGTTGTTAACAAAAAGCTTTTCCCTTTGCGTCTCCCTATTTGTAAACCCAGTAACACTTACACACACACACACACACACACACACACTCTCTCTCTCTCTCTCTCTCTCTCTCTCTCTCTCTCTCAAGGGCTGAGGCATTCTCAAACCAGCAGGTTTACAAAATATCCCCCTTCTGTAACTTCGTCAGTGGTGCATAGTTAAGATAATAGGAGAGAAAATGACAACAACAGAGGAGTTATAAAATGGACCTGATGCAGTTGAGGGGACGTCTGGACTAAAACTGAATTAAGAAGGATGAAAGTTAGATTGAAGACCAGGGGAAAAAGAAGACCTGGAAAAGAAACAAAAAATAGGCGAGAATAAAGATGTCTGCAGTATAAAAGGCACGCAGATCATAATAAATCTTCGCTGGATTTACCTTGGAAAGAAAACAAGATTAATTTGGTGCAAACTTTAAAGTTTGGAGTTTTAGGGACTTCTGATAAAAGTGTAGAATTTTGATTTATATATATATATATGTGTGTGTATATATATATATATATATATATATATTTATTTATGTGTGTCTGTGTGCATGTAATATTATTGTTGTTGTTATTATTATTATTATTATTATTATTATTATTATTATTATTATTATTATTATTATTGTTATTGTTATTATTATTATTATTATTATTATTATTATTATATGCTAAGCTTCAATCTTAGATGGAAAAGCAAATACTATAAGCCCAAGGGCTCCAACAGGGAAGATAGCCTTATGATGAAAGGAAATAAGGAAATAAATAAACTACAAGGGTAGTAATTAGCAATTGAATAAAACTAACAATAGAATAAATCTCATTAATAAACTATAAAGGCTTATAAAACAAGAGGAAAATAAAAAAGATAGAATTGTGTGCCAGAGTGTACCCTCAAGCAAAAGAGCTCTGCCCCAAGACAGTGGAAGGCCATGGTACAGAGGCTACCACCCAAAAGTGGAGAACAATGGTTTGTTTTATGAATGTCTTCCTAGAACAGGTGCTTACAATAGCTAAAGAATCTTTTCTACCCTTATAGAGAGGAAAGTAGCACTGGCCAATTACAGAGCAGTAGTTAACCCCTTGAGCGAAGAACTGTTTGGTTATCTCAGTGTTGTCAGGTGTATGAGGACAAAGGAGAATCTGTAAAGAATACGCCAGACTATTCGGTGTATGTGTAGGCTAGGGGAAAATGAACCGTAACCAGAGAAGGATCCAATGTAGTACTGTGTGGCCAGTCAAAGGACCCATTAACACTCTAGTGGTAGTATCTCAACAGATGGCTGGCGCCTATCCAGCCTACTACCTACTACTACTACCTATTATGCTTACATATATGTGTGTACATATTATCTCCTCCACCTTCTGTCTATCTATCCTTAATTAGCTTTCATTTCAGTTTTCTGACTAAAGAGGGAACGATTTTGATTATAAGTGGTTTCTGTTGTTATGAAGTCCATTCCTAATTAGGAAATATATATTTTTCTTCCCTAATGGTAGAAATCCTTTTACCCTGGTACACTGTTGAGAGAGAGAGAGAGAGAGAGAGAGAGAGAGAGAGAGAGAGAGAGAGAGAGAGAGGAGACTTGTTTTGTACTCGAACATTTGGAAAGGAAGAGATGGAAACCCATTAATCCATATTTGAGGGGAATACTGAAATACCGATAAAATGACTGAGGCATTCCAGGATTCCCTTTTTTTCCAGTCATGGAACGTTCCATGAGGTCATTGTCTTTTCTTTCCCCATTACCTGTTCCTTCCTTTTGTGCCTGGAACTGGAAGGGGAAGAGAATCAGCTACGTCCCGATTATAATTCTCCCCGGCAGCCAAAGTGCTTTTGCAAAGTCTGAGTTGAAAAATTGCGTTAATTATCAAGATCTGATCCCTGGGCCTCTACCTCCACCCGGATGCTCCATGTTTCGGAGTCTCTTACCGAGTTGAATTTCGGGTTGACTTATTCGGAATATTCAGCTTTTAGTCTATTTAGTCGCTTGTACGGAAAGCTGGGTCTGTTCCTCTGCTTGCGTATGAATGTGGAGTAGGTTTGGCTCTGTTCAGGTGGGCATCTATTCCATTTAAACTGTTCTGGTATTTGAAAATATCAATTAGCGTTGATTCCTCTGCTGTCCGTAGACTCAGCGTAAAGATTTTGTCTTCATTTTCTTTTGATCTTTGTGTAAATTTTAATAAAATTTTTCTTTTTAGTCATGCATGTTTTTTTTTTTCGTGTAGACTAAATAGTATTGAGAATTTAGTTGTTATTATTATTATTATTATTATTATTATTATTATTATTATTATTATTATTATTATTATTATTATTATTATTATTATTATTATTATTATTACTTGATCATTGATTACGTGTGAATTTCGGCTAATGTTAAACTAAGTGACGAGTATGAAGCCAAGTATTTACTCAGAAAGATATCCTTCCGTTGCGCTCATTTACAGAATGTTCATCAATTTCCTTTCTTAGTAACATATCATAGATGAAATAACATATTTCAAATTTCCACATGTTTTTATTCTCTTGTTTTTACCTTTTTTTGGATAGACCGAAATATAGACAAAGGAAGGCTTCTATGTATTTTAATATCTATAATTTGTCTTCTCAGGAGTATTCTAGGAAGCGAATGAAATTATCTTCTTAATTTATGGAAAAAAAATTGTGAATAAACAGGATTTCTCTTATTTTCCCAATTAAAATGAGCGGATCCTCTTATTATTAATAAATATCCATCAAAATGTTAGTCTACGGGTTTCGTAGCAATTCCCATTAACTGCTCATTATGAAGGTTACCCACTCAGGAATATACTCATTAACTCTGCTAATTAGGATGCTGTGATTAATAGCAAAGCTCAGAACATTACAAGAGAAGATAAAGAATAATGGTGTCTCCTCTGCTCTAAGGATGCGATATACGGAAGACGGAGAGAATATTGTACCGCTCGTGTTTCATACAGGCTTCTACACTGTAGCGGTTTTGATTGTTATCTTATCACTTACTCTTCTCTGCACTGTTGATAAACTTGATAGTTCATGCCTAATGTTGTTTGAATTTTTGTGAAGTTCTTGCTCGCAAGTCCTTGTATTTAAGCTCGATGTCTATTTAATAAAGTTTAGTTACATTCACCTCTCCTTTCGGTTATCATCTAACTGGCGCCTCTCACAATATAAAGAGATCAGGTGCATCCTCTGCTAAGCTCATATTTATATAAAAAGGAAACTCGTACGATTCGTCTGTTATAACAATTGTATTATATGATTAAGCTAATCCGTGCTAACAAGGTGCCATCTTCGATTATGTTTTCTAGAAGGAGAAACATCTAAACCTATGCTTTACAATTCACCAATTCTTGCTGCGTATTTGGAGATCTGAGAGAAAAGAGTTTCTGATTTGTTCAGATGAGTGATGAAGCCCTTAGGACCACCAAAGAAAATCTCCCGTTGCACTTATCTCAATGAAGCCTTGCCCTCCCGTTTGATAGATCGTTCATTCGTTTCATAAGCAAGTCCTTAAAATAGTAGGAAGTTGAGCGTCTATTGGTACCAGCTATGAAATACAGTCAGAACTTTTCATTAGCAGAGTTCCTTCGTAAAGTTTATAAATTATGGACGTGTTCTCTTGGACACCCATTAACCCATCCAGGATCAGCATTTATCATAATTATGATATCAACCATTAACCTAAGTTCCATAACAAATTTATTAAGAGAGAGAGAGAGAGAGAGAGAGAGAGAGAGAGAGAGAGAGAGAGAGAGAGAGAGAGAGAGAGAGAGAGAGAGAGAGATTTTTTCAGGATTTACTATCATTTTACTTGATATAAAAAGTCTAGCTTTAATGTTCCAAAAGAATCTTCAGTTTCACGATATCTTTCGATGAAAAGATTTCTCTCGTTCTTTTAAAGAATTATTATTTCCTAAAGTATGATTACTCGGCTAATAGAAGTCTATGGTCAAACTCTGTAAACGGCACTGGATTGTTGTTATGTTGTAAAAGAGGGGAAAAGAAGCCCCCCATCCCTGCCACTGTTCAGCTTGTGCCAAATTTGAAATGTGTTAGTTTCTGGTGTAAATGTTGATAACGGTAGAACCATCTGATTAAATACTTTTCGTTTTAGAGTAAGTGGCATTTTACTTTTCATAATCTCATTTTGTTTACCAAAAGCTCTCTATCCCATGCTTATCCTTCTTTTAATTTCGGTCTCGTGTCCTCTGGAAACACTTACGGTCTGTCGTAAGTAATTTTTAGTTTTGTTTTCCAGCAATATTTATCCTATCATTAAAGGGATAGTTTTCCTTTACGGTAAAGTGGAATATTTTTAGATAAATGTTTTTCCAGAGTGAAAGAAATACAGTTCTCAGGAGAGCAGTAATAACATTACAGATGAAATATAAAAACAGTACCTTCACCCAGTATCAATTCTGGTTCTTCGATCACAGTAAGATAAAGCAGAATATTCTTTAGTGGCGTTGTCACAGCTGTATAAAAGTAAATAAATAAACATATCCGGTGCCACGTGGCAAAAGGTCATAGTGAAACTCGACACTTCAAAAGAGTAAAAGTGTGATTGAGTTTATCAGCAATCATTCAAAAGGATGATAAATAATCAGCACAAGTTATGAATAGTGTATTTTTAGTTATTATTATCCCATGAGAATATTATTTTTCCAATTCCTTGATGAAGGAGAAAGTTTGGGTTTCTGTTTATCTGTTTCAAATTATGGAATGCGGTACTCTAGGGTAGTTGATTATTTATCCGAAGCCCATTTTCCAAAATATCTCAAAAAAAAAAAAAAAAAGTTACCAACGTCCAGGATCAAGTTTTGAAGTATTCCAAGTCTTAGGAATTATACGGTTTGTACACCTCATTTATTAAGATAGACTAAGGCTTCATTAGACCAGGTTTTTAGGTAGACTCAACTATAAATAGTCAAGTCTATCTAACTGTTTCAGACAGTTAGTCCAACAGGGAATAAACAAATGTTAAACCGTAGACCCTGGGTAAAAAAATAATGGCATCAGAAAGATTAGACAGAAATAACCGGATCACTAAGTATAAAACCTTCACAAAATTTAATGTCCTGTAAAGAAAAAATTACTAGAGAAGTATTCAAAAAGGAAAAATGACTGAAAATATATACACACACACACACACACACACACACACACACATATATATATATATATATATATACATATATATATATATATATATATATATATATATATATATATATATATATATATATATATATATATATATATATATGCTTCTCATAAGTCCTGCTATCAATGTGGATGTCATGAGATTCAGGTAATATAAGTTTGTGGCAGGCATAACAACTTTTATTTGTGTTCGATCTACCGGAATCCAGACATAGATGATTCTATCTTCGATTGTCTTCTTACCATTATGGCTAAGATACAAGAAGATGATAGAAAGGCTTCTTTTGTCTTTGTTGGTGATTTTAATGCTCACCATAGGGAGTGGTTAAGTTCTATCTCTCCTACCGATCGCCATGGCTTAAGAGCTTTAGACTTTGCCTCTGAATCAGGCTGTGAGCAAATCATAAATGAAGCTACTCACAGGTCTGGTAATTGCTTGGACCTCGTATACACTGACTCCCCTGGCGTTATAACTAGTAAGGTTGGTTCTCCAGTCGGGACATCTGATCATGCCTTGATTTCATTATTAGTGAAGACTGAGCAGCCTGTCCCTGATATTTCATATTCTTGTAAAATTTATATGAAATCCCAAGCAGACTGGAATGGGATTTTACATGATCTTTTGTGCTTGAATTGGTCACAATTATATAATAGTGTAGATCCTGTTGTCCCTTTGAATGAGAATCTAGTCAACATAATTGATAGGCGTATCCCTTCTCGTGTGCTAAGGTACCGAGGTGAAGGACAAACCGTGGTTCAATGATGATTGTAGACGTGCTTATTTGGAGAAACAGGAGGCCTATCATCTTTGGAAGGGTAACAGATCAGATTTGACCTGGAACAACTATACTCAGCTTCGAGCTTTTGCTCAGAGAGTTTATGCCTCAACTGAAAAGGAGTACAATTTAACCATAAAAGAAACACTTTCTGGTACAACTCAGGAACATAAATGGTGGTCTACCCTTAAATCTGCACTCTTTGGTGTAGATGCAACAGTTCCTCCTTTACTTAAACCAGATGGCTCAGTCTACTCACTGTCCAAAGGAAAAGGCAACCCTTTTGGCTGATGTTTTTGACAGTAAACAGAGTAATGAAAAACTTGAACTTCCTCATTCCTGTTTTCCTGAGGCTAAACTAAATAGTTTAGCTTTTCGATCTCGTGAGATTAAAGCTCTGTTGATGGACCTTGATGCTTATGGAGGTGTAGACCCAAATGGTATTTTTCCTTTGTTTTTTATAAAGACAGCAGATTTCTTAGCTCCAAAGTTATCTGTTATTTTGTGCAAGTTAGCAAGAAGAGGAGCTTTTAGCACTAGTTGGAGAATTGGTAATGTTACTCCTCTATGTAAATGTGTTTGTGGTAGCTCAAGTCCCACTGATTACCGCCCAATTTCCATAACTCCCATATTATCTAAAGTTTTTGAACGTCTTCTGGCAAAACGTCTTAATAGGTTTGCTGAAGGTAATCATCTACTCCCTAGTTTGCAATTTGGTTTTCGTAAAGGCTTTGGAGCATGTGATGCCCTTCTTACAATCTCCAATGCAGTACAGAAATCCCTTGATTGTGGTCGGGAAGTTCGTATGATTGGCCTTCATTTTAGTGCTGCCTTTGACCGTGTTAATCATGAGGCCCTTGTTTTCAAACTGAAACAGTTGGGAGTGGGTGGGTCGTTTCTTAGCATTATTATTGATTTTTTAAGTAATAGATCTCAAAGAGTTGTTGTTGATGGGCACCATAGTGATTATAGGAATGTGATATCCGGTGTTCCACAGGGTAGTGTTCTTGGCCCATTACTTTTCATACTATATACACATGACATGTGGTTTGGCCTAGAAAACAAGCTTGTTGCATATGCAGATGATGCTACTCTCTTTGCATCAATTCCATCCCCTGAATGTAGATCTAGGGTTGGTGAATCCCTTAATAGAGATTTAGCTAGAATTAGTGCATGGTGCAAATTATGGGGTATGAAGTTGAATCCTAACAAAACTCAAAGTATGATTGTAAGTAGGTCAAGGACGGTGGCTCCTCAACATCCGGATCTCAGTATTGATAATGTTTCTTTAAATATGTATGACTCTTTCAAAATTTTAGGTGTGATTCTCGACAGTAAATTTACTTTTGAGAAACATATAAGGTCTGTGTCTTCTTCAATTGCACAAAAAATAGGCTTATTGAGAAAGTCTTTCAAGATTTTCGGTGATCAATCTATTCTGAAGAAGTGTTTTAATTCTTTCATTCTACCTTGTTTTGAGTATTGTTCTCCTGTCTGGTCTTCAGCTGCTGATTATCATCTTAATTTGTTGGACAGAAACTTACGGTCTATTAAATTTCTTATTCCTGATCTAGATATTAATCTCTGGCATCGTCGTTCAATTAGTTCATTATGCACGTTGCATAAGATTTTTCATAACTCTGACCATCCTTTACATTCAGATCTCCCTGGACAATTCTATCCTGTTCGTAATACTAGGCAGGCAGTTAATTCTAATAGCCAGGCCTTCTCCATCATAAGACTCAATACTACGCAGTACTCTAGAAGTTTTATTCCAGCTGTTACCAAGTTGTGGAATGATCTTCCTAATCGGGTGGTTGAATCAGTAGAACTTCAAAAGTTCAAAGTTGGAGCAAATGCTTTTTTGTTGACCAGGCGGACATGAGTCTTTTTATAGTTTATTTATGACATATTTGTTTTTGATGTTGTTAATAGTTTATATATGACATGTCTGTTTTGACGTTGTTACTGTTTTTAGAATGATTTATTGTTAATTTGTTCTCTTCATATATTTATTTCCTTATTTCCTTTCCTCACTGGGCTATTTTTCCCTGTTGGAGCCCCTGGGCTTATAGCATCTTGCTTTTCCAACTAGGGTTGTAGCTTGGATAGTAATAATAATAATAATGATAATATACATACATACATACATACATATATAATGCACTTACATATATATGCATGTATGTGTGTTTGTGTTTCTGTGCAATACGAACGAAAAAATAGTTACATAAAGACAAAAAATCAAACATGGAGTATTTAAAATGAAAAGAAAGAAACCCCCAGATCTAAAAGGCCAGACAAAACAATCATGCATCTCGGAATCCAGTCACAAACACAACCACACGATCACCGCGGCAAATAGAATGGAGGATGAAAACTCCTCTGCAATCGCTTTGTTGATTTCTTGCAAGGTCTGCAACAAATAACCGCCGAGACGCAGAACGAATTGATCTTACCGAGATAAAGGGTGGGCTCCCAAATACGCAGGAATGGGACTCTGCAAGGTTCAATGGAAACTTTTTTTTTTTTCTTTCCTCTACTTCAGCTTCTCCTTTTCAGTCGCCGATACTCCTTATCTCGTTCCTTTGTTTCGATCTCCCTGAGATATCTTCGTCGATGTACTGGTCGTGCCTTTCCTCTTAGATTTTAGTTCTAAAGCCATTTTGTTCGCTTTCCGAGGAAGGACATGAAGATTTTTGTTTTATTTATGTTGTTAATTAGAATCTCTCTCTCTCTCTCTCTCTCTCTCCTCTCTCTCTCTCTCTCTCGTTATACAGTAATGCATGTATGTATCCATACATAGGGGAGGTAACGAGTCTATTCTGATGTGTTTGCAAACAGTCTAATATACGTTTTATGTTTTTGGAATCATTCGTATGTGTGATAATACTGGTATGCTCAATATTATCAGATATCAGGTTCAGTACTTTGGTTTTTATTTTTTATTTTAAATCAGAGTCCCGCCTCATTATACTTGGTTTAAGAATGACAGCAAAGTTTTTTTATTCCTAATACTAGCATTCTTGCAATCATAACCACACATAGATGAGAAACGTTTTAAATTCTTACCCAATCGATCATCGCTTCCCTCGAGGAAAAATAAAAACGAAATAAAAACAAGAGAAGATTAAATCGTGAAACCAATCTTTAGAGGAAAGTTATTTGCTTCATTTCTGTGTGATTGTTGTAAGGCTGCTCACCGTCCTTGGGGATGGGCAGGTCTCTGAGTTCGGGTGTTTATTTCTTGCGACGATTTGTTTCCTTCGCCAGGATGGGGATATTTATCCACGCGTGGTTGTTTGTTTCTTTGCCATTAAGATGTCTCGAAACGTTGTGGTGAATTTCTGTGAACATATTTGTGCACCCGTTGATTTAGGGTCAATGAAAGGGTGTTTCGATTTTGAGAATTTGGTTTAAACAAACGGATCCAATTTCTCTATTCTTTCTGATGGCGAGGATCTGCTCTCTCTCTCTCTCTCTCCTCTCTCTCTCTCTCTCTCTCCTCTCTCTCTCTCTCTCTCTCTCTCTCTCTCTCTCTCTCTCCTTTCTTGGAAATCATTATCACATTTTTAAACCAATGATTTCAAATAACTGGTAGCGCATTTCTTCTTGTAATTAAAAAAAGGAAAAGGGAAAATGAAGAGCAAATATGAACGAAAAAATCTAAGTGGCCGAGGGAACACCAAATGAGTTCCATCACAAGATCAGTGACGAGGGAGAGGATATGCATGAGGCGAGGTATTATTGGTATTGCATAATGCAGTTCCATTCAATAATGAAAAGGTGCAGAGGCAGCATATTGTAATAGGAATGGTCCCTCTGCTTTAGATGATATTGATCAAACAACATTCAGCGCAAGGGGGTAATAGATGTATTTTTGCAGCAGATGTTAAAAGCAAATCTGTTGTGCACAAAATGGTACAAAGCAATTTTTTTTTATATAATATAGTGAATATGTCATATTTTTGTATCAAAGG
>NC_090737.1:100173046-100178046 GCF_036898095.1 Palaemon carinicauda | reverse complement strand
CAGATGGTTCTGCTAGTGTTAACTTGTGCATCAGAAACTTGGAGCCTTACTATAGCCTTTGAACATAAGCTAGTTAGAGCCCAGAGAGCTATGGAAAGAATAATGATGCGAATAACACTAAGAGACAGAAAGAGAGCAACATGGATTTCAGAGCAAACTAAAATAGAGGATATTTTGACACATAAGAAAAAGAGATGGAAATGGACAGGACATATAAGCTAATGAGAATGACAGATGATAGATGGATATTAAGAATAATAGAATGGGTCCATAGAGATTTCAAAGGAAGTATGGGAAGGTAGAGAATACGATGGATTGACTAACTAAGAAAGTTTACTTGTATAGATTGTGTAGAAAGACCACAAACATACGTAAGTGAAGGGAAAGGCCTTTGTTCTGCAGCGGACTAGCAATGGCTGATGATATATATATCGTGACCGGATGTTTCGTCCCCGGACAGTTGGTCCCCGGACAGTTAGTCCCCAGACTGTTGGTTCCCGGACATTTGGTCCCTGGACAGTTGGTCGACGGACGTTTAGTTTAATGGACGTTTCGTTTAACGGACGTTCGTCCCCCGACAGAGAGGGAGAAAAAAAAAGAAAAAAAAAGATTGAGAACGAGAAAGATGGATTATGAATGTGTGTAATAAATAGAGAGAGAGAGAGAGGGAGAAATGGATCACATAGAAAGAGGAAAAAAAAGATTGAGAACGAGAAAGATGGATTATGAATGTGTGTAATAAATAGAGAGAGAGAGAGAGAGAGAGAGAGAGAGAGAGGAGAGAGAGAGAGAGAGAGAGGAGAGAGAGAGAGAGAGAGAGAGAGAGAGGAAGAAATGGATAACAGAGAAAGTGTTTTTTATGAGAGTTAGATAATGTTTATTTTTCCTATGGAATTATTTTAAATGAATTTTTTAAACGATTCCCTATTTTTTTCAAGAACAATATATGTTCCAACTACGTAATCTATATTTTTTAACAGAGAGAGAGAGAGAGAGAGAGAGAGGGAGAGAGAGAGAGAGAGAGAGAGGAGAGAGAGAGAGAGAGAGAGAGAGAGTATTTTTAACAGAGGGAGAGAGAGAGAGAGAGAGAGAGAGAGAGAGAGAGAGAGAGAGAGAGAGAGAGAGAGAGAGAGAGAGAGAGTTAGTTTATGCGTTTTTCATTGTTAAATAAAATATTTGTAACGTTAAGCAGCCAACCAGATAATTACTTTAAAAAAGTGTTGTTAGATAAAAAAGTATATTATTAACGGCCAACCAGGTAATTACATAAGTGTTGTGTTAGATGAAATATGTATATTGTTAACAGCCAAATTTAGGAAAAAGTATTAATAAATGAAACATGTATATTGCTAACAGTCAAACAAGCAGTTAGTTAGGAATAAAATAAAATTCTTGAAATAAAATTATTAAAGACATTTATTTTTTGGGGTTAACAGTGCCTTTATTGAAATATAGTATAAATTTATCGAAACCGCTTAAAACTTACAATCCATCTTTCTCGTTGTCAATCTTTTTTTTTTCTCTCTCTCTCTGTCGGAGGACGAAATGTCCGCTAAACGAAACGTCCATTAAACTAAACGTCCGTCGACCAACTGTCCAGGGACCAACTGTCCGGGGACCAACAGTCTGGGGACTAACTGTCCGGGGACGAAACATCCGAGCACCTATATATATATATATATATATATATATATATATATATATATATATATATATATATATATATATATATATACGTGTGTGTGTGTAATCTTATATATAAATATATTCATATGTAAGTGCAAATAATTAGAAATATGTACATATATATGTATATTTTTATATATCAATATAATTTAGTATGCATGTAAGTATAATTCTAATTAACGTTAAGCCCATTTACTATTAGGGGGTCAGTAAAAAAATCATATACACAAAGTCATAAGTCGTTTTCTAAATTGTGGAGGGTCCCCCTTTGTTACGTGCTTGGAAATGATTATCAATTCTTCTTCTTCTTCTTCTTCTTCTTCTTCTTCTTCTTCTAGTAAAGAAATGTATGGTTATGAGGTTTAGCGACTCAGTTGGTCATGGGTAAATGGTAGGCTGGGATCACATATTTGTTAATGTTAGTGTTCATATTGATTTTTTTCCAATAAGTAATGATAAAAATAACTTATTTGAAAAACATTAATTTATTAGCAGAGCAATGTAAAGATTAAAAATTTATAACAAACTGATAATAAGCTATCGATAAATATGTCAGAAGAGTTGAGACCAAACTTGTAAAATGATGTCTGTCGAAATTACAGAAAGAAATTTTGAGTATTTTTAGAGGCTTCTTGGGAACTGCATTAACACCTTTCCAGAATCCAGGCTTATGAGCTCTGCGCCCTTCCAGTTCAACTCCGGAAAGCACTCAGTGGTTTAGAGCGAAGGATCGTGAAGGGAACCAGAGGAAGGAAATGCGGGAGCCACAGTTGAACCGAATGCAATAGAAACTTTAGACTGATCCCAAGGATCTTTTCAGATTACTGAAATTGGACGCCTGAAGTTTGACAAAGAAATGTTTTATAAATGGATATATATATATATATATATATATATATATATATATATATATATATATATATATATATATATATATATATATACATTTATATATATAGATAGATATATACATATATATATATATATATACTGTATATATATACATATATATATTCATATGTATATATATATGCATACATATATATATATATATATATATATATATATATATATATATATATATATATATATATATATATATATATATATATGTAACTTTTTTAGCTACGATATTTATTGAAGCAGATATTTAGACCTTTTCTTTTAAAAAGAATACGCTCCTCAGAACGAAATTAACTACTATTCGATTCCCATGCGAGGGTAAACGTTCAGGGTATATTCTGTGGAAATACTTTGTGCTGGAGATAACTAAGGCAGTGAATTGAGTACCTGGTAGTCATTGGACTGGACTGATCAAAACCGTAGTGATGAAAACTCTGGCCTACCATCATCATCCGAAAATGTTTTCTGAAATCCGTAGGATTACTTACCTCTAGAGAAATCCTGTCTAAAGGAAAGTATATATTATATAAGTATACACACACACACACACACACATATATATATACATATACATATATATATATATGTATATATATATATATATATATATATATATATATATATATATATATATATATATATATACAGTATATATATATATACACAGTATATATATATGTATATATTTATACATATATAAATACATACATACATATATATATATATATATATATATATATATATATATATATATATATGTATATATTTATACATATATACAGTATATATATGTATATATTTATACATATATAAATACATACATATATATATATATATATATATATATATATATATATATATATATATATATATATATATATATATATATATATATATATATATTTATATATATGTTTATATACTGTATATATACGTATATATATACTGTATATATACATATATATAATATATATATATATATATATATATATATATATATATATATATATATATATATATATATATAATGATAATTTTTTGCACATTTAGACGTGTTTTTTATATTCAAATAAGCCATGTATTTTTACTACATTAATGGCTGGATTCTCTTAACGACCTCGGGATCAGAGCCCCAGGCTAAATCACACAAAGACAAGAGCTTGTGACCAGCTGGGAGTCGACCCTGGTCCGGCAAACTTGTAGAGACGGTGAATACCACCCACATATATACAAATATATGCATGAGTGCAATTGTATTTGTATTATGTGTATAATTTATTTTGTATTATATATGGGCGTGTATTGGAAAGAAAGGTAGTAAGGCCAGTGGAGGGAAGCAAGATAAAGCGAAGCAAGCTTGAGTATGACTGTCAAATATAGTCTCCTGCATGTAAAATTTTTGATAGGGAGTACTGGATACTGTACAGTTAGAATCAAAAGAACGCAGACACTCTTTGGAAATCTTTCGTCAGATGTCGCTAGTGTTCCCGTGACAAAACAGGCAAGGTGTTGGTTTTCTTACTACTACTATGAAATGGGCGGAGCCCTCTCCAACCTTAAGCAATCAAAGACAGCAAAGCGGTGTTTTTGCTAGTAAAAGCATTAAAATTTTACAAATCGAGTTGCCATATTTCATTCTGTTCTATCATTTGACGTTTCGAATATCCACTGCGAATACTGAATACACACATACACACACGTGTATACTGTATATACATACATATATATATATATATATATATATATATATATATATATATATATATATATATATATGTATGTATGTATGTATATATATCATGAATCCGCAAAATCATGTAGAAGTTATTGGAGTATCGCTGCTAAACAATTCCTTCCGTTAACAGCTACATTAGATTATTTCGACATTAGTCTTATTCAAGTCACCGATGAAAGAAAAGGTACTTTCAGCTATGGTTCGATGTAAAATAATAATAAAAAGAACACCATACATGAGTTATACGGCCTAACTGACATTCAGAGAGAGAGAGAGAGAGAGAGAGAGAGAGAGAGAGAGAGAGAGATTCGGCCTGAATACATCGTTTTTAATATATTTGCAGTACATTGGTCAAAATTCGCCCGTACCTTTTAGTTAGGTTGGTGACAAACAAATACGCAGAGGTGAAAACATGTCCTCCTTGGCGGAGGTAATAATAATAATAATAATAATAATAATAATAATAATAATAATAATAATAATAATAATAATAATAATAATAATAATAGTAATTGGACCAAAACGTAAATTTTGAGAGTTCTGATGAGGTGAATATAGGCCTGCGCACTGAACCCTTTTATAATTTGGAATTGCCAGAAATTTCTTTAGATTTATTAAATGTAATTAGTTCTTCTCACCTTCTAAATTCCCGGAATTTATCCATTTATTCAAACTT
>NC_090737.1:100158046-100168046 GCF_036898095.1 Palaemon carinicauda | reverse complement strand
AAGAACAAGGGCTAACATTAACCCTTGCTTTGAATATGTTTTTATCTTCAGAACCAAAAGATTGAAGGTATTTTAACTAGACAGGTTCAGTCATACCCACCTCACACACCAGAGTGCGCTTATATAGTGACAGATGTAGATGTAGATGCTGTTGGGTATTGACACCAAATCGATATTTTTCAATGAAATTTATTTTTTTATATTTTCAATAAATTTATTGTTTTTAATGAGTGAATGTGGTTTTTGAAATATTCACACTTTTTTACCAATTTTAGATATTCATGAAAGCGGTGAATGACCTCCCATGTCCAAGGATTTGTTTACGTTCCTAAAATGTATAATCCAACTCAGTCCAGCCCAATTATTATTATTATTATTATTATTATTATTATTATTATTATTATTATTATTATTATTATTATTAAGCTATAACTCAACTTGAAAAAGCAGGATAATATAAGCCTAAGGGCTCCAACAAGGAAGATGGTCAGTGAGGAAAAGAAATAAGAAAACGAGTAGAATAGTATACGTGATTATGCCCTCAATCAAGAGAACTCTAACCCAAGACAGTGGAAGACCATGGTACAAGAGGCTATGGCACTACCCAAGACTAGATAACAATGGTTTAATTTTGGAGTGGCCTTTTTCCTAGAACCTCACCATAGCTGAAGAGTTTCTTCTACTCTTACCAAGAGGAGAGTAGCCACTGAACATTTGCGGTACAGTAATTAACCCCTTGGTTGAAGAGAGGAAGAATTTTTCGGTTATCTAAGTGTTGTCAGGTGTATCGGGAAAGAGGAGAATGTGTAAAGAATAGACTAGACTATTCGGTGTGTATGTTGGCAAGGGAAAAATGAGCCGTAACCTGAGATGGAACAGGGTAGTACTATCTGGCCATTTGAAGACGCAATAACTCTAGCTTTTTATCCACTGTAACATCACCGTCGTTCTTGGACTAAGAAATGTAAGTGTTAAGATGACATTAGGAGAGCGAAATGTACCCTCTCCTCTGTATTACTTCTTGTGTTATTATCAGTCGCTGCGGTTCTCTTACGTATGCATGCATTGCATCATTCACCATGACGAAGCGTAGGATTAAAGCTGCATCTCTGTACATGCTGGAACAATTGCCTATCAGTGTTTATATATTTGCAGTTTCTTTCTGTAAATATTTGGCCCATTAATTTATGAGAAGAGAAAAGTTTGTAACAAACAAAAGTGGATTTGTAGCCCTGAAATAAACACTTGTGGGCATTAGCAGTTCGAAATTGATTTCAGAGTTAGTGTTTGCTTGCTTCAATATTTGTAATTCAAACGGCGGTGAAAATATAGATAAACATTGTATCTCATTTGTTTACCTGCCGGATTCTGTTCATGCAAAACTCTGGAAATTATCACTTTACAGATGAATGGCGTTCGTGGTAAAATGAATTATAACGAACACTAAAGGCTAAGTATAGACATGCGATCTTTTCCGGTGTTTCACCTGCCCCGTTATTGAGGCGAAGTGCGAGGACAGGTAAATGAATCTAAAGTTCTCAACTTGACCCTTAAGCTGATTATGAAAGCAACTCTGCTGCAATTGTGTATGGATTAAAACCCATCTGATGTTCTGAATATGAAATTAAACTCGGTCCTAATAAGAAAATCGATGTCCGAGTTGTAATACCGTTCGTTCTTCTGTGTCTGTTTGAAGTAGAGTACACGAGAAAAGAACACAGAGAAAGCGAGTCTGAAAATTATTTTTAATCATTACGGCCATTGATTAAAATTCTTAACTAACTTGTTGCCGCCATTCCTTATTAAGATTTGCAGTTAATGACTTACTCGGTAGAGCGTTGGACTGGTACAGTTGCCTTCATTAATTCCAGCACACTGACGTCTACCTAGCTTCCCATGAAGTGTACCAGAAATAAGGAAGCCAACTGTACCAGAGAACACCAGTTTAAGTCTACAGTCTTCCAAGAGGTGAGACAAATCTGTGCTTATTCTTTCATTAAGGCTGCCAGCGAAGGTTTTCAGCCCAACATGCAGACTGCAACCTCGAATAAAAGAGTTGTGTTGAGCATATGTATTACACTGCTGTGTATAAGTCAAGGGAAGAAAAGAAACAGTGAGTCCAGGGAGCTTCTAAAGTATGGTCACAAAGTTTAAAACTAACATTTAGTTGACCGGAAAAAACATAAATATTACCGATTATTGTTAAGAAAAATAAAGATAGGAAACTTACTAAATCCTAACCAGTGAATAGACATGCCTCGTGATTTTCCTTTCTCTAAGAGGATCTAGTATCATTTTAGAGCGGCAGTGGGTTACAGTGCGGCCTGAAAATAAGCTGTATCACGTTTGCCAGACAGCTAACAAATAAGCTCCCTTGACTAGCGGCATGAACCATGGGCATAATACTGGTAGCCTCGTCCGAAGTTATTTCTTTGAGTCTTTCAGGAGAACTTCAGAAGTTTAGAGATTTATTAAGAAAAAAAAAACATGTAAATTATTTTAGGAGCGTTTTTCTCATTGTTTTTCTTTATACCCATAAAGTCCCATTTCACCTTTTTGATTTACTCTTGTTGTAAAGGCAAGCTCACATGGCTCTCTTATAATATACCCAAGAAATTAGAAAAAAAAAAAAAAGTTATTCCTCGGTCGTTACATCAACACTAAAAAAATCCTGACTTGTTATATCTATTTTTTGACAGAAGACTACGAAAATACATAAGATTATTAAAAAACATGGATACAAATTCTGCATGAATGACAGAAAGTTGTATTTTTTTCTTATAGAATCAGGGGTATGAATATTGAGATTATGATAGCATCGGTTCTTTTAAAATGCGCAAGTAGTTGATTATCACCATTATTTTCAAAACCATTATATCCTCTTAATAGATATCTTCTGTCGCATTCTGTCATATAAAGAGCTTCATCCCTAAAGTATAAAGATCTTCTGATATCGTGTCACTCTGGCCATGCTAATCATGTCAGTTAAGCCTTAGGAGGTAACGATATTCAGACCTTTATATAGTTTAAATACATGAATGAAAAAATTCGATTATTAGTCAGCGGCACTTCCGATTGGGTATTGGAAAATTTATTCCGTACTAAAATATTGTGATCTATATTTATAATGGTTTGTCATTCAAAACATTAAATTGAAGTCTACAAATTAGATATTATTTTCTCTACGTTCAGATGTAATAAAGTTTGCAATAGCATGTGCAGAAAGAAAAGAAAACGACAATAATTTTTTTTGTAAAAAATACGAGCAAATTCGAGTTACCTTCGCCAACTTCGTTGTGGCGAAGGTTATGTGTTGATAGGCATTGTCTTGCGGTGTGTTTGTGATTCACATAGCTCAAAAACTATATGACTGAATCTCATGAAATTTTTTGGGGTGATTGGCCATGATCCAAGGATAATTTGATTATATTTTGAGAGTGATTGGGTCAAAAGTCAATGCCAAAGTCACGAAAAGTTAAAATAGAATAAAAACAACTCAAAAACTATTTGACCGAAGGTCATGAAATCTGGTGGGATAATTGGCCACGATCCAAGGATAATTTAGTTAGATTTTATGGGTGATTGGGTAAAAAAAGTCAAGGTCAAGGTCACGAAAAGGTAAAAGATGTCTTTTTGCTATATCGTGCTCAATTTTTGTCCGATTTTCTTGAAAGTAATGCAAATATGTCAATAATTTAATTGCCTATCATGTGATTTACAAAACGATATAGTGATTTCATTGCCCTTATTTGTGTATTTTTTTTTTATATGTCTGTCTGTGTTTGTGATTCGCATAACTAAAAAACTATTAGACCGATTCTCGTGAAATTCGGTAGGATGATTGGCCATAATCCAAGGACAATTTGATAAGATTTTGGGGTTGATTGGGTCAAAAGACAAGGCCAAGGTCATGAAAAGGTCAAAAACGTCTTTTTGCCCTATCGTGGCCAATTTTTAACTGTTTTGCTTGAAACTAGTGCCAAAATTTGCATAATTCAATTACCTGTCTTGTGTTATACAACATGATATAGTGATGTCATTGCCCTTGTTTGTGTATATGTTTGTATGTGTTTGTGAGTAAAATAACTCTTAGAACTATTTGACCTGAACTCATGAAATTTGATGGGATGATTGGCCATGATTCAAAGACAGTTTGATAGATTTTGGACCTGATTGGGTCAGAGGTCAAGGTCAAGATAACGAAAGAGTCAAAAACGTCTTTTTGCTATATTGTGGTCAATTTTTATTCGATTTTTATGAACATCAGATTTCTTGCTGACAAAAGTGGCGGTGGTGAAGGTAGGGGCTCTACTGAGTGTCCTTTCCAATAATTATTTTTTCTAGACATTCGTTTTGTGTGGCTGAGTACGTGTGGATTCCTTTCTTGGCCCAAGTCAACGCATATTCTTTCACCTTCATCATTCCTTACAATAAGTCGTGGGCCGGAAATTTAATAGCGGTGACTGGAGAAGAAAAAGATCAAATAATATTATAGGAAATTGGTAGCGGTGAAATATCCCACCCTCCAAATTCTGCTGTGTCAACACACGTATTTAGTTATTAGCTGTAGATCCTGGCAAATATTCCAAAACCCGAGACTTCCTACTGTCATAATACATGAAATCTAAAGAAAGAAACCAACGGGCTACCTTTCACGTGTACTTGTGAGAGTAACGGAAGCGACTTAACAAAATAAAAAAAAAGAAATAAGAGATAACAAAGTTAATCAAGAATACAAAGCAATAGTGTGGTTTTATTTTAGCCCAGACATGATATAGCCAATGGTCGATCATTATTATGTACAAGACGACCCAGGCTATAGAGCAAAGAAGGAATAGAATTGTACCCCCTCTGTGGCTGAACTTCTTGTTATAGACTTCCTTTTCCGTCCTGCCTTCTTTGTGTCCCTCTATCTTCTCTATTATATATATATATATATATATATATATATATATATATATATATATATATATATATATATATACATACATATATATATATATATATACATATATACACATAATTACATATATATATATACATATATATACAGTATATACATACATATGCATAAATATATATATATATATATATATATATATATATATATATATATATATATATATATATATATATACATACATACATACATACATACATACATGCAGACACACAAACACAGTACACACGCGTGAAACCATCCAGGAAAACGCAACATCGACCCTATTGCAACAGAGTGATTGTGAACTTCATCGGAAAATGAAGCGGAATGGCATGGGTTGACCAAATGGGACTATAGGAACTAATTCATTACAGAGAAATTACTAGATTAGCAATACAACATCTTGTCATAAGGAGCAGCTCCAACCAGAGGAGTGACGTAGTCTACAAATTAAGTTTATTTTATTTTATTTTTTTGGCCAGGGAAGGTAAGCTTCATAATTTAGCCTGTATTGATCACACGATAACTGCCCTGAAAAAACAACGTCGGTTCCATTGCAAGAGTGAATCCTTAAACTTCGTCGGAGAGGGGAAAAGCTTGTGAAATCGGTCATGATACTGTGTGCAGCGTTAAGAAAAATAATTCACGTATTTCAAAATCAATCTTGAAAATTTCCATCTCAATGAATTTATGGTTTCTATTTACCAAAACTTGTTGATTGATTTCTTAATAACTTTGTCGAAGGAGAAAGCTTGTGAGATTGGTTATGATATTTCAAAATAAGTCTCTAGATTTTCTATTTCAATGTACCTTAGTTTTCATTTATCAAAACTTGTTGATCAGTTCTGAAATTTCCAAAAATATTTGTATTTTATATTTTCTCTGCCATACCCTTGATATTGAATTAAAATTATGTTATGTAACCATGTAATCCTGACGAAAAATCATAAAAAAGTGGCAGTAAACACGTATCGACACTAAATATTGAATGGAAAAACGTAAATGTATGTAGTTTTCGTCTCATCCTGAAACTTAACGAGAGATATGTTGTCTTTGATTTTTAGACGATAATAAGACATTGCATGTTAATTTTAAACATAAATTAACATACCAAAAACGTGCAGAAGATACTTCATTGCAGAGAGCATGCTCGAGCCATGAAACTGGGATCTGTTATGAAGTGTGATGCTGATCCAAGGGGGGACCAACGAAGTTTGCGAGTCTAGATATTCCGAAAGACAAAGTAAGCCTCGTGATTTAGGCTCCATGGCACAGGCTTCACCACCTGTTAAAACTCTACATCAATTCCGTTTTTCGTGAACTTCGTCGGAGAAAGAAGTAAAATGGCATGGATGGCGTGAGTTATAATACAGAAACTACTTCATTGCAGAGAAAATGCTGGAACAGTGAAATCCCATCTTGGCATAAGGAACAGCCCCGCTCTAAAGGAAACTAATCCGAGATCAGAGCAGATTACATATCTAGATATTCTGTGGGGGAGAGTAAGCCTTACAGTTCAGCCTTCGTTGGTCAAGCGATAGTGACTCTGGAGAACGACATCAATCCCATTGCAAGATTGGAACTGTAAGCTTTTTGTCAAAGAGGAGGAAAGCATGTGAGACCGATCATTAAATTCTGTGGAGCCTTATAAAAAATCTTGAAATTTTCCGTTTCAAAGATTCTTAGCGTTTTCATTTATCAATTCTTGTTAATTATTGTCGGAGTTTCCTAATATTTTTATATTTAAAATTTTCACTGCCATAGCCTTTATGTTGAAGTGTAATTCAATCGTTCCACTAATGTAGTCTTGAGAAAGAATCAGGTTAAAGAAAGTGGTTCAAAAAAGAGAGAAAAAACGTGTCGGGATCAAATATCAAATGGAAAGACGTAAATGTAATTTTCGTTTTATCCTGAAACCTAACAGGAACTTAGTTAGTTTGTCGTGAGTGACATTGTCTTCAGTATTTGAACGTCACTAAAGCTTTATATGTTCACTGTAAGTGTAAAGTAACATGCCCCAAAACTTATATAAATTTATATAGGCTACGTTTTTTTAGTGCTAGATTTTTGACGCATTATATGGGTATAGCAACTGTTTGTTACTATATTCCTAAAAGATTTTAGACTCTGGCTTATTTTAAGGGTCACTCGTCAATCTTAAAGTAAAATATCATTTATTTCCGAGTTCGATGAAAATTGGTAATCTGGTTTATACTGTATGATTATCCTAAAAGAATTTATTTGGACAGGTTTACTTTTTTTTTTCTCCTCAGGGTACATGGCCAATTCAAATGTAATTTTTTACACAAAAACTTTAACCTTTGTAGGACTTATAGATAGATTAGAGGATGACATTTCTTCTAAATGATATATTTCATCCTGACTTTTTCCTCTACGGTGCAAGAAAAGATAAAGACTAAATATTTTCTCTGATTTTCACGAAAATTTGGAAGTAATTTATATAACGTTGGGTTAGGGTATACAATATTTAACATAGATATCATAACTGGTTCATTAGCCAATGCCACTGGTTATATTAATAATGAACGTTTTATTGTTCTTCCAGTTAGAAGGATCCAATGGAAGCTACTTCGGGTGTCTGAAATTATTTTTCCCCACCCCTATCCCCTTTCCCTTGGCATTACTTTAATGTATTTTCAAAGTCAAGGATCAATTTGAAAGCGAGAATGTTAGCATTTTTTCTTTTCGTTTCATATACTGTGATACTTTGAGGGACCTTATCTTTAGAGTCTCTGTTAGGACCTACATACTAATAATCAAATTCAAGTGTTGAAACAGCAGAATTTAGAGCAGTGGTTCCCAACCTTTTTTCTGTCATTTCCCCCCTGCACCCAGTTCAACCATCCAGATTTCCCCCTTCATGCCCCACTCAGCCCTCATGCCCACTCGCCTGCATCACAAATGGGCATGATACTCTAATTTTCCCCTTGAATATCATGTCAGTGAGAACTGATATGATCATATCACAATTGAATGGCTAATAACAAATTGCCGCACGTACTATGAGGACATTTTCTGCTTGTTTTAGTTAGTAGGTAGTGTAACTATTTCCCCCCTGGAAGCTTCATATTTCCCCCAGGTTGGGAACCACTGATTTAGAGTATAGGATATCTAACCACTTCTGATTTCCTATACATTATTTCCTCGTTTTTGCCTCCCATCACCACTACACTATTTTCTCATTATAATCTATGACCGACAAGTTTCAAATCAGTTAATTGCTGAAACGATTATATTGAAGAATGCATTTTCATTATGTAAAGATGACATCTAGTAACGTAAATCCCTAAACATTGACCAAATCTTTGTGAATAATAAACTCCGTCTTATTATTATCCCTCATTATTATTATGAACATTATTATTATTATTATTATTATTATTATTATTATTATTATTATTATTATTATTATTATTATTATTATTAGTACTACGGCTATTGATATCATCATTACTTACGCCAATTTTTTAGATGGTGGTCTATGATAATAATAATAATAATAATAATAATAATAATAATAATAATAATAAAAATAATAACTATGTTCTACAAAGTAAAACCCAGTAACCACGCTTCAGTTAAAGATATCTGAATAAAATTTCATTCTGTTGCTGGCAGATGATTAGTACACGAAAAATTGTGGTCTCGTTAGTTAAATTCAGTTATATTTCTGGAGACCACATGAATATGCAAAATAAAAAGACCATGTATTTTTTAAAACAGTTTTAAAGAAAATATTAGTCGGAGTTTATCTCAAAATTAAGAAACAACCTCAGTTTACAGGATTTTTACTAATTTTGACGTTGTTGAAGAGTATTTATACATTATTTTATCTACTTGTGCATAAAATATGTTGAAAGATTATTGAGGTAATTAGAAGAAGTCGTAGAATGGTACGTTGTGGTCCTAGAAAGAGCTGCTCAGAAAAGAGACTTTACTTCCATATAAGGAAAGTTTTCGTATTTTTTCAGGTTTTCAGAAGGCGAAGTCAAAGATCTGGAGGGAAATCTCAAGCCATATGTTACTAAAATCATAAATTTCTGTTGCGTTAATGGAAGATACCTGTGTTACTATTTATGATAGCTGTTAGTGCTTCATGCTTTCCTAGTAGTACAGCGGCATAGCAAAAAAATTCATAAGAATTGTGCATTTGGTGATGGAAGCACCAAACATGGAGGAATGATAGAATATTATATTGGGAACATTTTCAGATATGGATCCACTTTTGTAGTAACCCCAAAGTGGCCGCCATATTGGATTTCAAAATGGCGGCTTACAAATCTTTAATTACAGATAATTCTGGTTATATACCAGCTAGAGACTTGGTTTTAGTGTCTAGATATACATATTTGAGGTCAAGGAATTGAATGGTTCTAGTTAGAAGTTGATTTGTTGACGCCATATTGGATTTCAAGATGGTAGGCTAAAAAAAAGAAATTTATGACTGATATATTTGGTTATGTGCCAGCTATATACTTGATTCTGGTGTCTAGACGAACAAATGTGAAGCCAAGGAATTGAATAGTTGTAATGAAACATGTTTTAATTCACATTATCAACTGATAATCAAGTGATAATCCCATAATTATTATGTACATTTATATGCATGTAATTAATAGATGGATATGAGCAGCGCAGGTCGTAGTTGCTCTAAAGGCGGGTTTACACGGCCGAACGGCTCTTCGAACGTGGTTCGGCCGACAAGTGTTTGAAGTGATATTCGAACGTGTGAACGGGTTATTTGGTTGTCGTACACTTTTGTCGAACGGTTCGAAGAAAGTCTGTAGAAGAGCCTAACTTTTGTGGGCGGAGCTTCATTAACCACAAACCTTATGGATTTGTGACTTGACTCCACCTCTTCGAACCGTTATACAAGCAGGTTCGACAACCGGGTTCGGCGAACCGTTCGACCGTGTAAACTCCGCTTATGAGAGGTTAACTGCCGTAAAGCATCCAACATTGACGGCATATAGTCCCAATATAAACCATGTTTGGGACACGGCCTAGAAGGTGACTCGTCCTTGTTTGAACATGTAA
>NC_090737.1:100125546-100153046 GCF_036898095.1 Palaemon carinicauda | reverse complement strand
ATTGATATAGATATTATACTTTTTCTTGCTATGTTGTCAAAGGGCATTTTATGAAGTTATCTCATTTTAAATAATGATAAATATTCACATCGGGACTTCAGGTTTCAGTGAACTAACGTGAAAATTCGGGTGACAGAATCGCATAACATCTATTTTCATTTGCCGAAAAGTACTCGGCAATAGTGAGAAAAACTTATGTCCTCAAGTTGTTTATTTTGTAGCCAAAAATCGATGGTGTCTCATTATAGCGACAATTAAACTGGAATTGGGATAGTAGGAGCAGGAATAACGATAGTAGTGAAAGTGCAACGTATTTATAGAAACTAGTTTTTCCTCTATTTACTAAGTTCTTCAGCAATAACGATCACTTTTAGAATTTTGCTGTGTCCATAGCATACAGGCCTCTAATGAAATCTCGATAGAGGTGATAATTTTTTTCGATACGTTTAACGCTGAAACTGATAGATTTGTGCGAAAGAGATATACTTATGTGAAATTATTATTATTAAGTGTTCCTCTATGGAAAGGAAGAACGATGCAGTGTCAGTAGAACTTCAAAAGTTCAAATTTGCAGCAAATGATAAAGGTTGAACAAGATGACATAAGTTTTTATAGTTTATATATGAAAGATCTGTTTTAATGTTGTTACTGTTCTTATGAAACTTTATTCTAATGATTCATTACCTATCATTTAGTTTAATTATTTCCTTATTTCCTTTCCCCACTGGTCTATTTTTTCTTGTTGGAGCCCTTGGGCTTATAGCATCTTGCTTTTTCAACTAGGGTTGTAGCTTAGCTAATAATAATAATAATAATAATAATAATGATAATAATAATAATAATAATAATAATAATAATAATAATCCCAAGCTCATCGGCTACTGCAGTAAGTGGGCATTCTGGCATTCCTTTTTAGCGTCTTGAATAGCTTCCTTCCTCCGAATTTACACCGAGTACCAAGTAATTATATTTATTAATTTCAATAAATTGGTGTCATTAAATAGCCAAAACTGATGACCAGAATGTAGTAAAATATGTTCAGCCATAGACGATATCATTGTTACAAACATTCATAACTCCAGAGTACCCGCGGCAGTAAAAAAGAACTGCTTAGTGCATATTTTGTCACTAAGATGCTCAAAGCTGGTAGAATACGGGCGTGTGTGACATGGCCATAAGAGCTTATATAAATACACATATTAAATTGTCAGTTCAGAAGAACCTTGAAGTTATCAGAGGTCTTTGAAAAGTAACGAGAATGAGGTAGCATAATTAAGGAAACTGATATCGAAAGTCAAAAGCTTGGTCCAAAGACTATAGCACTAGATACTTCAATATCACCGAAAGGCATTTCAACGTTCCCATGACATCAACGGTTTGATGATTGCAAGGAAATCTTAGGTAATGATGTCTTTTAATAGTTGTTAGAGTTTCGGAAAAGGAAATCCACGAACACTTGCCAAATTGACGCATTTCTGGGAATAGAAACGTAAGCGCACCTGTGTTACATTCATGAAAACTGTTACAAGCCCTTAATGATCTCTGACACCAATTACACCCTCACTCCCCTCACACCCTACTTCCATGCTCCTCACTGCAATTCCCCCCCTCCCCCTTTCCCCCGGGTCAAAATTTGCCATTACTGCAGCTGCGTAGTTACTGCTTTGAAATGTTTATATTTTTTCTCTTCTAGCTTCGCTCGTCCAGTCCCTTTAACTATCATAGTTGAACTGATTTACAGTAAGCCTTTCATGTCTACAAAAAATGCAGTTACTGTGATAGAGCAATTAAAAAGAATTTTATAACAATTATTTTTTTCATGTTGATTAAAGTATAGTATAACCTCGTATGTAGCGTAGGAACAAAGCCTTGATATATATATATATATATATATATATATATATATATATATATATATATATATATATATATGTGTGTGTGTGTTTGTGTGTGTGTGTATAAATAAATACACACGCATATATATATATATATATATATATATATATATATATATATATATATATATATATATAGTACTTGGGCATGTTACTTTACGTTTATAATAATAGTCAATAGTGGCTTCCAAAAATCGAAGACAGTTTTCAGGAAAACACGAAAATTGCTTTTACGTTTCTCCATTTAATATTTGGCGTCGACACGTGGATTGAATAACACATGATTTCATCAGGACTACTTTAGTTGAGCAACGGATTCACAATTTTATATGAAGACAATGGTGACTCATTCGTCGGAAAGATGCTGTCTTCGATTTTTTGAAACCGCTAAGATATTTATATTCAATACACACACATATATATATAAATATATATATGTATATATATATATCTATTATATATATATATATATATATATATATATATATATATATATATATATATATATATATATATATATAGATAGATATATACTAAATATATATGTATATATATAATTGTATATATATATATATATATATATATATATATATATATATATATATATATATATATATATATATGTATATATATAATAGATAGATATATACTATATATATGTATATATATAATTATATATGTGTGTATATATATATATATATATATATATATATATATATATATATATATATATATATATATATATATAAGAGGAGAAGGATGACAAATAGTCCTCTACGATGTAAATAGCTGGTTAAGTAACTAAATGTAAAAATTAGATATAACATGTGTATGTATATGTAATGCAATAGATATATATATATATATATATATATATATATATATATATATATATATATATTCTGTATGTATATATATATGTATATTTATATATATAATTATATATATTTGTGTATCGTTATGCATGTGTGAATAGTATTTTCTTCTGAACTGATGCTTGTGACCTATCAATGAATAAGTAAAACGGGCAAGTAATTAGCGTGAATCTTCCATTGAAACAATCTAATGTCCATGTAGCTCCTTCTAATAAATGACTTCTTTAATTAATATAATTTTTATCAACTTAAGATTTTACCTGTTAAAGGTAAACTTTGAATATATTATATGAAGAGCCAATCCCCACCTTTTGGAGTCCCTGGCCTCATTGTGACCGATTGATTCTCGCCTTGGGTTTTAAATATCTTATAAAATGTTCTGGCGCATTGATTCTTTTATGTGATTTTGTTAGTACTAAGCCCTTACATATGTGTTAAAGCAATTTCTTATGTGTCGTAGAGTGTCTTGGTCATAATTTTTTTTTTTTTTGTTACAGTTACCAACTGAACTATCGACTTATATTTCCATAACTCTGATAATGTTATCCGAAAGGATATAAATCAAAACTAAGTCATATGAAAATTGTATCAATTTCATATTTGTTTTATATACTGTATATTAGTAAATTGTTGACCAATTAATCATCAATGTGATATATATTACATTTTGTTGCTAGACAAGATTTGAAACGAGAATTGTAAATTATGTCCCCGATTTATAATGTTTATAGGTAGTAGGTTGGCCAGGGCACTAGTCACCCGTCGAGATACCACCGCTAGAGAGTTATTGGGTCCTTTGACTGGCCAGACATTACTACATTGGATCCCTCTCTCTGGTTACGGTTAATTTTTTACTTTGTCTACACATACATCGAATAGTCTGGCTTATTCTTTCCTGAATCTCCTCTGTCCTCATACACCTCGTACCACTGAGATTACCAAACAATTCTTCCTCGCTCAAGGGGTTCACTACTGCAATGTAATTGTTTAATGGATACTTTCCTCTTGGTAAGGGTAGAAGAAACTCTTTAGCCATGGTAAGCAGCTCTTTTAGGAGAGGGACATTCCAAAATCAAACCATTGTTCTTTAGTCTTGGGTATTGCCATAACCTCTATACCATGGTCTTCCACTGTCCCGGGGTAGAGATCTCTTGCTTGACAGTACATTCAAGCACACTAATCTATCTTATTTCTCTTCCTCTTGTTTTTTAAATATTTATAGTTTATACAGTATATGAAAGATCTAATTTGATGTTGTTACTGTTCTTAAAATATTTTGATTGTTTATTGCTTCTCTTGTAGTTTATTTATTTCGTTGTTTCTTTTCCTCTCTGGGCTATTTTTCCCTGTGGGAGCCCTTGTGCTTATAGTATTTTGCTTTTTCAACTAGGGCTGTAGCCTAGAAAGTAATAATAATAATAATAATAATAATAATAATACACGCATGCCAATCCAATATCCGGTAGAAACAACGGAGATTGAATAGCGTTGCCGCCTCATAAGAAAAATCCAAGAATTGCCGAAACTTGCAATAAACTTATATAGCGGTTTGATGTAAGATGCGCCTCGGCATAAAACTCGAATAGCAATAAATTTGATTTTTCTTTTATATTCATAATTTAGTAACCATCGCGTATGCGGGCTTTCAGAAGAGGAACTCGTGGAATGAATATCATGAAACATTGACGTGTATTTAGGTCGACATTAAGTTAGTAATGACGAACCAGTTACAGAATAATATCAACTTCTGAATAAACGCCAACAATTAGAGAGAATGAGACAGAGCAGTGGACAAATTAGACGTCTCTGAAACTTACAACAAATTTTAGGCGCCTGATATGAGCAGTAGCGGAGAAACCAATAGATTTATTTTTTTTTTGGGAGGGGGTGGCTGCTATCTGTAATGATTGTTCTTATTAACAGTTATATATTATCGTGTATCCTTACACTCCTTTGAATATTATTGCACAGTGCGGTGTCTGTGGATCATGCTACTAAGTTAGTGGTGAATTTGATGTACATTTAACGTTCAATCTGATATTCATCAAAATTAGTAATGAACATCTCCTATTAAATAAGTGAAAATCTTGTTTTCTAAAACAGTTTATCGAAAATTGGATAACTCTAGCTTCCCTTCCCTTTGTCTGGTGATTGCAAGACTGGGGTTCGAGTCCCGCTCAAATTCGTTAGTTTTTATTTGGTCGCTGCAAACTCACCATCCATGTGAGCTAAGGATGGGGTGTTTGGGGGAGCCTATAGGTCTACCTGCTTAGTCATCAGCAGCCATTGTCTGGCCCTCCTTGTTCCTAGCTTAGGTGGAGAGGGGACTTAGGCGCTTGATCAGTCTCTAGGTCATTGTCCTGCTTGCTAGGGCAATGTCACTGTCCCTTGCCTCTGGCATTCATGAGTAGCCTTTAAACTGAAGAGGAAAGTATAGAATAGAAATGTTCCCTTCTTGAGGAAAAAAAAGTAATAATAATCAGTAGAGTGCTATTACAGGAAAATATGTTACCAGGATATAAAGATATGAGTTTTATGTAAGCAGTCAAACCGGTAAGAGAAAAATAAACCTTAATATTTACCGGTTCTTTTTAAAACGGAGAAAAAAAATATAAATCCCATTACAGACAAAACGTGGAAATGTGAGTGAGTTCAGTAAAAGGCATTTATAGTTATAAAAGCATAATTACAAATGATAAATGGTAAAATAATTTCACATGATTATTGCAAACTCGTGATTCAAAATATACATATGTAGGGAATTCGTAACGTTGAGATAATACTTAATTATCAATGAATATACAGTAACTCGTAATTTTCTGCTGTAAAATTAAGTCTTCTTTTTGAATATTTTTAGAGTGGATCGTTTTCCGGCCGTGAAGTTTTCAAATATTGCTGACATCAGACACCTTTATGTTTATCAAAATGAAGAAATAAAATCTGAGTTTGCAGTCGGGAATGTCAATTTTTCAATACTAGAATGCATATTTTTTCTTCGCCTCAGCAATGAAAATCAGTTTTTTTCACACATAAAAGAAAAATTTAATTAATTACTTCTACAGCAATATTAGATTTTCCATTCTGAAAACCAACAGTATTAATGTTATTTTTGCGGAGCAAGTTTTCGATATAAATAGATATCAAAAGATAAGTATATAAGTAAACTGACTCGAAAATATAACTTTGGTGGAGGTGATTACAAGGTAAAATATAAACGTTTTCTTATATAAATATATACAATTCATAATGTCGCTGTTTGAAAATTAAAATTTTTGCCACAAACATTTTCTTATCGAAATATACGCAGTTGATAATGTTGCTGTTTGAAAATTAAAATTTTTGCCAAAAACATTTTCTTATCGAAATATACACAGTTGATAATGATGCTGTTTGAAAATTAAAATTTTTGCCCAAAACATTTTCTTATCGAAATATACACAGTTGATAATGTTGCTGTTTGAAAATTAAAATTTTTGCCAAAAACATTTTCTTATCGAAATATACACAGTTGATAATGTCGCTGTTTGAAAATTAAAATTTTTGCCTAAAATATTTTCTTATTGAAATATACATAGTTGATAATGTCGCTGTTTGAAAATTAAAATTTTTGCCAAAAACATTTTCTTATCGAAATATACAGTTAATAATGTTGCTGTTTGAAAAGAAAAATTTTTGCCAAAAACATTTTCTTATCGAAATATACGCAGTTGATAATGTTGCTGGTTGGAAAATAAAATGTTTCTTAAAAATACTCAAAGTGTTATAAATATAACAAGGAAAAAATCTCTTTGCGGCTTAATGATGTTAGGAAGGATCAAAGGCGAAGATAAAAATAACAGAAAATCAAAACCTTTACTTTATAGATGGACGTTATTTTTTAAGGCATTTCCAATAAGAAGAATTAATTGCTATTTTAAAAAAGTGTTTATTCAAGGGGCATCAAGTACTTTACGCTGAAAGGATTCTTGATAAGGATTTAACATCAGAGATTCACGTGTGAATTAGATATAGAGTTAGAAATATGTTAAATTCACGTGCTGGAAGTTTGACGATATATATATATATATATATATATATATATATATATATATATATATATATATATATATATATATATATATATATATATATATGTATATATATGTATATACATATTTATATATATGTGTGTCTGTGTGTCTGTTTGTATGTCTGTATATATATCATCATTTCCTCCTACGCATATTGACGCAAAGGGTCTTAACTAGATTTCGCCAGCCATCTCTATCTTGGGCCCTTAAATCAATATTCTTCCGATCGTTCTCCCCTACTTCACGCTTCTTAGTCCTCAGCCATGTAGGTCTGGGTCTTCCAACTCTCCTAGTGCCTTGTGGAGCCCAGTATAAAGTTTTGTGAACCAATCTCTCTTGGGGAGTGTGAAGAGCATGACCAAACCATCTCCATCTGACCCTCACCATGATCTCATCCACATATGGCACTCGAGTAATTTCTCTTATAGTTTCATGTCTAATCATGTCCTGCCACATAAGTATATGTATATATATATATATATATATATATATATATATATATATATATATATATATATATATATATATATATATATATATATATATATATACACGCACAGTTTATATAGCACAGATGTTTTGACATAAATGGCCGAAGAGGAAAAGATATGCCGCGTTCTTTATTTTTCACTTAGAATGCCCAACGTTTGTGGTATACAATTGCTTTATTTTCACAACTATAAGTACAGAAAGCAGTCATACATGAAATGAAATGAAATTCTATTTAAAAAAATATTAAGAATATTGAAACTTGAAAAACAATAAATAGACATAAGTAAAAGGATAAGAGACTTTTACTATGTATTTTTTCGGAAGTTGCAAGTTTTATCATGATAAAATTTTTTCAGGTAACATTCAGGTTATTTTAGTTTCTTATTAAGCTGTTCAGTAATGTATATTTTTGCCTTTTTGAGATAATTTTCGTTAAAAAACGTTGGCTATTTTAAATGAAGAATGCTGAACACACGTAATATATATATATATATATATATATATATATATATATATATATATATATATATATATATATATATATACATACATGTATATATATACATATATGTATGTATATATATATATATATGTATTATATTTATACATGTATATGTATATATATATATATATATATATATATATATATATATATATATATATATATATATATATATAGACACACACATATACAGAAATAATAGTACCTACATAGATTTTTCATTTAGAAAGCAGTTAATTAAAGAGAAAGAATGCTTGTGTATTAAGAGTAAACACGCCTGAATATGACAAAGTAAATTACCGAGAGAGAGAGAGAGAGAGAGAGAGAGAGAGAGAGAGAGAGAGAGAGAGAGAGAGAGAGAGAGAGAGAGAGAGAGAGAGGTGCTTTAGTTATACAGGAACATGTTTGCATAAAATGCATATGCAAAAACACAAACTCACACCTTTGGGGGACTTACCTTTATACAAAATGTTATTGTTGAGGACGCTGTTGAACAGATTGGCTGTGAACTTTGACCGCTTTAGTATCCAAAACATTTTCCACGTTTGTGTTTCTTCGTCTTTTTCGTACTTCAAGTTTTTAGTAAATTGTTGTAGGGAGGGAAGCAACTTGTGATTTCTTATTTCGAGGTATTCCAGCTGGTGTCCATATCCTTGTTTGTGTTTACTCGGTAAAGATTTCTTTTATATATGGTTTGGATTATGATTTGGATTGTTTTGTTACTAGTGATATCAAATGTAAGGAATCCACGCGTTTATCTATTTGCTTTATGATAAAAGTATTTTTTTATCATGCTTTTAGGACAATTTCTTGATGTTCTATTATATGCAACTTTGATCTCTCTCTTTTGGCAGTATGTGTGATCTGCAGCTTTACCTGTTTTTATATATATGTTTGATTGCTTTACCCGCGTTACATATTTAATTCTCTTATTTGAGGATGACTTTTTTTTATAATCTTTTGTAGCAATATTACAGGTAATGCCGTGAAGAATTTTTTTTCTTTGAAGTTTCTGTTGACACTGGAGAGTTCTGCAAAATTCTGAGAATGTTTCGGATACGATCTTGATGATATAAATTAATTAAAGTTTGGAAGACTTTCTTTTATTAAGAGGGATCTCTTTACCTAAGAACTGATTAATATTTTCATACAAAAATTATTATTTATACTTCAGTAATCATCAAAAAAACTTTTTTTTTTTTTAGGTTTTAGTATATTTCTATTTTTCTTGGGAACTTCTGAAGGCTTCTAGTGACGGATTTAAAACTGTGTGATTTCACTTTGTGTATAAGTTTACAATAGTTATACTTTATTTATTAGAAACTGTTATTTGATTTCCTTGTCTCATTTATTGTCAGAAAAGGAATATGTCCAGTTTTTTTTAATAGGTTTAGATTTAGTATCATTAGCAATAATCTCCTGTAAATATTTCTTATTTTCTTAATTTGGATAAAATCGCAAATTTGCTGAGAAAATGTCTCAGTTAATTATGCTTTAAAAATCACTTGATCATCACTCTAGTCCATGAGCAAGACCTTAACCAATTACCACAAGATCCCCAACTGTACAATTTTTCCATTTTCATGTAAAACTAAATAAGCGTTTGTCAATAAGTTTTTTGATTTCGTATCTCCACGTTCGTCTCTCGCGCACCAAGTCCATGCAATTTTTACAAACTCCTTACACTCACTGTTTACAGTACTGCAAAAATCATCCAAGGAAGAAAAAGCATGGTGTTGTTGGGCGTGTCTATTGATCTTGTGCTCTTCCTGATAAAACTCGTACCGCTGCCGCACGTCACATGAGTTGGAGACTCCGAAGGGGAGTTTTGTCAGGCGACGGAATCGGGGGTGCGAAATATCCCGTCCCGTCGACTGCCTGAGCCACACTGAGCCACAGATACGGATGGTCTAAGCTTCGAAGCCGGCGGGGGCAGTGGCACTCCGAGAGAGAGAGAGAGAGAGAGAGAGAGAGAGAGAGAGAGAGAGAGAGAGAGAGAGATGTAGTAATGTTGGCTGACCTTGGCGTTGTGTTGCGGAAAGCAGGAATAACTGACTACCTTTTGTAGTACTAGAACTCATTTAAAGGTCTTTCTCTTTCAAAGATACATTTAGCTGTGATGCCAGTTTGCAATAAATTCCAAATCATTGCCTCTCAAGATTTGTGTCTATTTCTCCATACAAAACCATTCAAATATTCCGAAGATTTTGCTGAAAACAAACAAGTCATTCATTCCGATTCCTTAGGTTTTTGTAACACCAGTTCATAAAAAAAGGAAAAGAAAAAAATAAAAGAAAGGGACCAATCTTTTTCAATATTTCGTGAGTTGTAGCTTAAGTTTGTATCATCAGTAGTTAGGTATGAGAAATAACCTAATTTATCAGTCTAGAATGAAACAATCAAGCTTTTCAGATATTTTGGTATTTACAACGCCAGTTGTCATACTAGTCACTCAGTTATTAGATTTTGGTAGTTGCCTGTCAGAAGTCATAGCAAATCAATCAGCCCATCCGAAGTTGAGGGCTTTGCAAATGGTGGCAACAATAAAATAGTGGAAAGAAAAAAAAAATCTACATCTAATGATGAGAGCCTCGTTTGAGAGACAAGGTTTAGCGAGGCATTATTCTCTCCCCTTATCCGCGCAACGCGAATTTGCATAATTACCTTATTACGCTCTAAGATCTCTCAGGATTAAAAAAAAAAAGATAATGAAGAAGCCCACCATATATTAAATCATTTTTTTTTCGAAATTTGCTAATTTTAGAAGGCTGCGTGAGAAGGTACGTAATTTCCTTTTGAGAAAAAAATTGAGAACTGAGCTAATGTCCTCGGTAATTGTCCTTTTGCCCGTAAATTTATATATCAGTCAGAAGGTCCAAATTCAAGGCATTTCATTTTTCGCAGTAGGTATGTTGTCTATGTATGTTAAGCTTACCGATTTATGCTTTTTATTTTAGAGGTTGAGGATGGTAAAGAATAGTGATACATAGTAAAAAATATATTCTAAAATATGTTGTTTAAGGAATTCAATAGCGCACAATCCCAATATAACTACTATAAACAAGGAGGAATTAACTGTTATCTGTGAAAGTAAGAAATTATTAAGTGAGCTTGAAAGCGAACATAAAATAGAGTAAAATAGAGGATTTGACGTGAATTTAACATATTTTCAACTCTACATCTAATTCATACGTGAATCTCTGATGTTAAATCAGACATTTATTTGCTCCCAGAGTGTCACATGAGGTTGACCATTTTATATGTACATTCAGCGGCTTTTGTCAGTAAGGTTGGCAGTTGGCATAAAAATTAACAACGTGATAATGGAAATAATGTAATGAAAATATAGGTGATATTAATGTGTGTTACATTCGACAGCTTTTGCTGTTTGATTGGAATCCTAAGGCGGCATTCTTGTTTATTATATGTGCATTGTTTGTTGCACGTGCATTATGTGGGTTGGGTTCCCCCTGAAGTAGACATACACTTCGTAGAGGGCCACCTGCCCTAGAGAGATATGCAGGTTTTAGGTGGTCAATGGTGATCCAATCCTCTCTTCCATGAATGTTGAGGAGAAAGATTTTATGGTACAATGGATGACACGGCCTTGCTCCATGTATAGGGGCATAAGCGGTGGCCTGCCAGAGTTGGTGCACATGAATTAATGTGTGTCCGTGTACAGATCTTTGGTAGGGCTTGAAAGTTTGACAGCAGGGGCTAACTTTCCTAGGGCTTGAAAGTTTGACAGCAGGGGCTAACTTTCCCAACAATGTGACATAGCGTTAGAGATCATTGGAGGTGGTAGCAGACGGAAAATGTTCTGCAAGAAAGCCAACAAGTGGCCATTTACCTTTTCTAATGCTGAGACATCCATGGTATCCTTGGTAGTGGTACTCAGAATGGGGATGAACCAGGGAAGCTGAGGAAACTGGGTGGAGTCGGTGCTGTGGGACATCAAAACTTCTTTGAGGGTAAGATGAAACATTTCACCATTCCGTGAGCAGCGAATGGGCCTGTGTATGGAGGCGTAAGCGGTGTTTTGTAAGTGTCAGTGTGCATGAAGGTTTACTGCGCTGCACAGATCTTTTGGTGTGTACTGCTTTGCTAGGGCCTTATAATTCTAACAGACGGGGGTAAATTTCCTCACATCATAATATTGGCACTAGAGATATTCAAAGGAGATGGCTAAAGGAAAAAATACCACAGGATAGCCGACGGGTCCCCATGTACGATTCTGCTGATGAGACATCCATGGTGTCCTTGGGAGTGGTCCTCAGATTTAGGAAGACCCAGGGAAGTTGGGGAAGCCAGCTTGAATTGGTTCAGCGGGACATTAAAGGTGCTTTGAGGGTACTGGGGAAGCCTTCCACCTTTCAGTTTGCTGCAGGGTTATAAGCGGCAGTCTTAGGAAGGGTGATGCCTAGAAGATGCCCTAATGATGTCCACAATTGTGAGGTGAAACTAGTACCCTTGTCGGAAGTAGGATGCTCTGGGATGCCGAATCTTGCTATCCATCCAGAAACTATAGCCCCAGTATATGACGTGACTGATACATCTTGCTAGGGGATGACTTCAGGCCAGCGAGTGAAGTGATGGATGGCTGTTAAAAGGTAAAGGTGTCCTTGTGGCGTATATAAGGGGCCAACCACATCAGTGTCAATGTGGGCAAAGCACTGTTCAGTTTGATTATAAGTGCACCCACCCAAAATCTATTTGGGTATGATACTTTGAAGTTTGACATATATTACAGGCATGGGCCAACTCCTTGTCTTTTATATTAATGTTATGCCATATTAACTTCGACTTCACTAGTTGTGCAGTATATCGGGGTGAGAGGCAATAGATTGATTGTAACACCTGTTGACACATGGAGGTAGGTATCCACAGATGAAATCTACCAATACCAGTAGGGTGCCATTGGTGTCATCGATGGCTACATCTTGCCAATGGAGAGACTTGTAGGATGTCCTGCAGGTCTGGTACTCAGGGCCCTTTAATAAAGGCTTCTGTCAAGGTCTTGAAATCTTTTCCCAAGTGGACGACGACCTGTGTGTTTCTGGAAAGGGGATTGGTGGTGGGATTCAGTTTATCAGCGATGTGTTAAATGTATAATTGTATTTATAAATTGCAGAGAGATGTTGGTATAGACGAGTGAATGAAGCATCGATTCAAGTACTGCCCCTTCAGTGACCTCACTAACAACAGTGGAGAGTAGGATGTGTGCAGTTGGTATGGAAAAATTGAGAGCAGTACCAGTTGATAGGACATTCTTTGTGTTTAAGAAGGTACCTCATGATGGGCCCCTATTTCAGGTTTTTGAGCTTGCCCTCGAGGGAGTTGTAGAGGGGGAAGAGTGGCGGTAATGCCTGGCAAGAACTGGAATAATATTTCACCGTCCCCACGAATTCCTGCAGTGTTTTGATGGTCGAAGGGGTGGGGAACTTCTATGATACTGATACCCTATCGGGGAAGAGATGTCTTCAGGAGTAATATGATGACTCAAGAATACCACTTCCTTAGCACCAAAGGTACACTCGTCGTACCTGACCAAAACTTCGGGAAGGGCAAGTCGCACAGGTTTTGGCAGACATTGTACACAAAGAGCACAAAATAGGTTCGCTTCATGAGAAAAACATTCTCTGAAGTCCATCAGTGCCCTTTGATCTCCCTAAAGTTGTTAAGAGAGCTGAAAAATCTAAGCTTCAAGGGTGCTGGCGACAATGAGTACTGCTCAAGGAGGTGTTATTAAGGGCATCATACTGTATGGGGTGTCCCTTTGCTCGCAAAGTCAATGAAAGACTTCTGAGAAGGTGTCATTGGGGATCACAACGAGGCCATAGCCTTCTTTGGTGCTTGGGCATGTCATACCTTTGATGCAGAACTAAATCTTAGTGCACTGAAACCAGGCAAAAATAAATCTACCGGTGAAGGACGGGAGTTTCACTGATGCAGCGTGGACAAATAATTTAGAATTAATGGTGGATTATTACTCTAAGATAGAAAAATTGATGCATAAGCATTCTTATTATTCCAATAATTTTTTTTTTATTATTTTAGTCTTTAAATATAATCTGATTCGGTTTGATTATTTAAAATGATATAATGTTTCTCAAGACAAAAGCATTTCAGAGTGTTATGACCTCTGAATTGTTACTGTTTATTTCAGTATCTAAAAAAATAGGATACAATAACAGCAATTGAAATATGGGAAATTAATGTAAAAAAAAAAAAAAAAAAAAAACGTACTTAGTGTTGCTGATTTTTTACTTTCAATGACCTACTATGCATTTCAGGGCCATGTCCAATTGATTTTCGTTGATAAAATCCTACTAAAACATCGGATATGGGTCATATTTTGGAAATAGGTATTTGAAGCCACAGCCTAATTGGCAAAAATATGCAGTAATGTCTAATGTGAATAATAAAGGCACTTAACAGAGTAAATATAAGAAATTGAAAGGGTAACTTAGCTAAATTTAGACGCACCTAGAGAGAGGCCACTTGTGACGTGAACTATGACATCAGAGGTAATACCCAGTAAACTTTCCATTCACAATAGTAAACACGCCGATAACAGGAGGACAGCAGAGCATTCATACGTCAAAGCCAATCTGTTCTACGTGACTGCTGTCTGGTGCTTCACTTATGGGAGGCCTGGCAAATTGTCCTTGTGGCTGCAAGACTGCTTTCGTGCTGCGTGTTTTTGCAGTATACAATAAAGAAAAGAACCGCATGCGTCATATGATTAATATCAACAGGTAAGTGGATAACAGATCATGCACAAACACCAAATGATTCAGACAGGAAGCCTAAATTAAATTTCATAGGAGTCATACTTGAATGACGAATTTGGAAAAAAAACTGAGATTTAAAAATATTTTGTTTATATTAATGTATTTCTAAATTTTCACAATAAGAATAAGAGATGACAGATTTTTTTTTGACTGCAAACTATCTCACTGACTAGCTTCATCAATCATTTAACAATTTACCTATTCTACTGATCTCCTCATATATATATATATATATATATATATATATATATATATATATATATATATATATATATATATATATATATAGAGAGAGAGAGAGAGAGAGAGAGAGAGTGTGTATATATATATATATATATATATATATATATATATATATATATATATATATATATATATATATATATATATATATATATAGAGAGAGAGAGAGAGAGAGAGAGAGAGAGAGAGAGAGAGAGAGAGAGAAGTGTATAGGGTAGCTGTTTGTGTGTCTTCATTCGTAAAGTGGCTATACGACTGGAGTGTCTAGTAACTACGTCATACTACAGTAGAGTATCTATGAGTGGGAGTGCCTTCAGTAATGACGTCTACAATCTACAGTCTCTCTGGGTGCGTCTAAATTTAACTAAGTTACCCTTTTAATTTCTTAGATTTACTCTGGTAAGTGCCTTTATTATTCACATTAGACATTATTGCATATTTTTGCCAATTAGGCTGTGGCTTCAGATACCTATTTCCAACATGTGACCCATATCCGATGTTTTGGTAGGATTTTATCAGCGAAAATCAATTTGGACACGGCCAAGAAATGCATAGTAGATTTATATAAGATATTGAAGATAGGAGGAATATGCTTTAAAATAGAGAAATAGAATACTTAAAGGAAGAGTTGGTGCATTATCTTCAGTTGCTAAAATGTTGCTGACACGGTAACTTTAGGTTTGAGAACGTTGCAGAAGGCCTAACTGCTTCTCTTCGTTACTGATATGACAAAATTTGGGAGGTTGGTGTATTTGACTGTAGAGCAGACTCTTCATCAGATGCTAACTGTTTGTCATCTGATTTTCACATTACTGTCTCTTTAATCTCAGCTTGCATACATTTGTTTGGGGAGAACTAATCGACATAACCAAATAAGAAGTTTTTTATATGACCTCTTGAGCACGTCATCTGGTACAATCCTGACACGATGCTGTGCCATATAGCAAAAGCTTTGCATGCTTCGTGATGCTTCCAGAGAGAGAAGGATTTTCACTGAAGTTCGATTTTTTTTTTTCGAAATTCTGATGATAGTAATAAGGTGATGCAATCTTGTCCAAACACTTAGTTTGATGTTTCTTTTGGTAAACAGATATGGTTTTCCTATTTATATGCATTCCTTTACTATTTTTACATCTATTCAGGACAGAAACCATGAACTTTCTATTATTTTTAATCGTTCCATGTGAATGTCTTCTCATCTTGTGTTATAATAATAATAATAATAATAATAATAATAATAATAATAATAATAATAATAATAATAATAATAATAATAATAATACTGTGAGTAAGTAATGATTATACTTATTGATTAAACCATTTAGGAAACCTTCTTAGTATAATTACATTCCTCTGTGATTTCCCCCCATTTCTTAAACAAGCTTTTGCGAAACTGGAGGTATTTATCGCATTTAAATATTATTGTCTGCTGTAATACATTAGTCCAAATAACATTGATAGTAATATTTTAAATCTTTTCCTCACATTACGACCTGACTCAGAATTGTTCGAGTAATACCAAATTCAAAAAGTAATGATAACATAGTCCACAATACACATTCCTTGCGAAGACAGATTTTTTCTTTATAATTGTAACCTTCTTGTTAAAAATTTGGGCAACATTCAAGTAATTCTCCGATTGTATCCTACCTTATAAGATATAAAGGACACTCCTGATGACCCTTAATTTCCATGTTTAAGATTTGTATTGTGTAGTTAAAAGTGGAAGCTTTTTTATGTAAACTTTGGGAATCTCTCTCTCTCTCTCTCTCTCTCTCTCTCTCTCTCTCTCTCTCTCTCTCTCCAACTATATGTATATACCTTGTGTTTTATATAACAGAATTACTGTATTATTATTATTATTATTATTATTATTATTATTATTATTATTATTATTATTATTACCTTTGCCAACAAAGTTGGAAGGAGGTTATGTTTTACCCCCTCTTTGTTTGTTTGTGTGTGTATGTGTGTGTGTGTGTTTAAGTGAACACTTTCCTGGCCACAATTTTAATCATAGAGTAATGAAACTTGTAAGGATTAACTGTTATGTAAAAAGCTGGAAATGATTAAATTTTGGAAGGTCACGGTCAAGTAAAATGTCCAATTCACGTAATCAGCCATAAGTTTAGACATCGTTGTCACAGAGACTTCAAACTTGGTTCATATTTGATTGTATAGAAATCCATGCCAATTAATACATGTTAACGTTGAAGGACAAGGTCAAGTCCATGGTCAAGGTCAACCAAAAGGTCAAATTCCGGTCATCAACTATACGGCCACAATTTTGATCGTAAAGTAATGAAATTTGATGGGATTTTAAACGGTTGTGTAAAGAGCTGAAAATGATTAAATTTTGGGAGGCCAAAGGTCAAGGTCACGAACGAGTAAAACGTCCATATCACGTAATCAGCCATAAATTTGGACATCGTTGTCACAGAGACTTCAAACTTGGTTTATATTTTAGTGCATGAAAATCCACGCCAATTAATACATGTTAAATTCAAAGGTCAAGGTCGAGAAAATGGTCGAGAAATAAGCTGCCGTGGCGGAGGTCTGCCCCTCTAGTTATTATTATTGTTATTATTATTATTATCATTATTATTATTATTATTATACTTATAATCGAATATTAGAGGTTTAGTAACTTAACATTGATATTTTGTTTGCCATTAATGCATTCATAATTTCTTTGGATAAAAAAAGACCATTAGCAGATCAAAGGACTATATTGTGCTAGCTAATTATATCAAATGAGCATTGCAGTAATTTATAGAAAAAGTCTTTTAACGGATTTAATTTCTAATCACTCAAATTGAATTCTGATGCTAATGCAATTCACTTTTAATTTCATGTCACTTAGTCTGACGTTTGTTTATAAAAATGTACGGGTCAGTTTTTATTTTGTTTCTAATTTTGGATACTACTCATCTTGAACAACAACAATAATAATAGTCAATGTAGTATGTAATATTATGATTAATGATAATGATGCACGATAAAAAGTGCAACGCATTGGAGTATTAATAATGATAGAAAATATATATTCAATGATATTTGAGGATCTACTGTATATACCTTGCATTATGATAATTGCACTTCACTCCTTTGGCCTATCGTTCATCATAGTGACCCCTGACCATGTGGAGTAAACCTTTCTGGTTTGTCGAAAGTTTCATTGACGCCTTTTCTATGTAAAGGTGTTACGCGTACTCACGGTACTTGCTCATCTGTCGTAAATATTAAAGGTTTCTGGTTTCAGTTCCACTTTCACCTGAACGTCAGCTGGGCATGCCCAACACCCCAGTATTGTGCCCAACCACAGTAGTGTCCTCCTCAGTAAACGGCTTAAGCTCACGGTCCCGGGTGGGGATCGATCTGCTGCCATGCGAATGCTAGGCAAACACAGTACCACTGTGGAACGTGGCTTCTGAGATTTTTTAGTACTTGACCTCTGTCCTTTCAGTGGAACTTGCCTTCTATGCACTTTACAAACCTTTATCTCTGTCCTTTTTGGTGAGGACCTATGTCCTGTGCATGTAACCTGACCTTTATCCTTTTTGTTGAACTTTTGATATGTTTTGACTGTGGAATTTGACCTCTGTCCTATTTTTTATAAAACTTGAGGCATGCCTTGCCTGTGGAACTTGACTACTGTCCTTCCTTTATTATTATTATTATTATTATTATTATTATTATTATTATTATTAGATACTAAGCTACAACCCTAGTTGGGAAAGCAGGATGCTATAAGCCTAGGGGCCTCAACAGGGAAAACAGCCCAGTGAGGAAAGGAAACAAGGAAAAATAAAATATTATAAGAACAGTAAAACATTAAAATAGATATTTCCTTTAAAAACTTTAACAAAACAAGAGGCAGAGGGACTAGATAGAACAGTGTGCCCGAGTGTTCCCTCAAGCAAGAGAACTCTAACCCAAGACAGTGAAAGACCATGGTACAGAGGCTATGGCACTACCCAAGACTAGAGAACAATGGTTGATTTTGGAGTGTTCTCTTAGAAGAGATGCTTACCATAGCTAAAGAGCCTCTTCTACCCTTACCAAGAGGAAAGTAGCCACTGAAAAATTACAGTGCAGTAGTTAACCCCACGGGAGAAGAAGAATTGTTTGGTAATCTCAGTGTTGTCAGGTGTATGAGGACAGAGGAGAATGTGTAAAGAATAGGCCAGACTATTCGGTGTCTGTGTAGGCAAAGGGAAAGAACCGTAACCAGATATAAAGATCCAATGTAGTACTGTTTGGCCAGTCAAAGACCCCATAAAAAAATAGATATATTAAATATACGTGAAACATGGCATTCCCAAGAGACTGGCAGTGATGACCAGATAAAGGGTTTCCAAACTTATAGATCATACAGAACAAATAAAAATCAAGGGGGAACCGCAATATATGGAAGAGACAAATCAAGGAAAAGTCTGTGAAAAATACAGCAACACAGAATGTGAATTGATTGCAGTAGAATTTGAATTTGAAAAACTAGTGAATATTGTAGTTTACAGACCCCCAAATACTAAGGAGTTTGACATGATAATATAAAAAATAGATGATATATGTAGAAACCATAAAGACTGGAATATACTCCTATCCGGAGATTTCAACTTTCATTTCGTGGATTGGAAAGAACGGATAGAAGAAAGTGGTTGTATGTATACATATAAAAAAGAGAGTGATAGTAGCGCAGAAGATAAGAGGCAATTTGAAAAGCTTCAAGATATGCTATTAGAAAATAATATGCAACAAATAAACCACATTCCAACAAGGAAGGAAAATTTCCTAGATCTAGTATTTGTGAATGAGGTGAATTATGTTAAAGAAATAATACTGTATAACACAGGAATTTCAACCACAATGTCATAGAATTAATAGTCCATTCCAAAGCAAGTGATCGCAGAATTAATCAAAGCACAAAACATTGGGAAGGATATGGAAAATATAATTTTTATAGTGAGAATATAGAATAGTCAGAAATAAATGAAGAACTGAATAAAGAATGGAAAAATGTATTTGTAAGTGATAATATACAGGTAAATACGGACATACTGTACAAAATACTGGAGAAAATTGTTGAAAAATATGTACCGAAAAAAAAACAATAAACAAAAGACATGCATACCAAGAGACAGAAGGATCTTATTTCAGAAAATTAGAATGTGGAAGAAAAATCTTGCAAAAGAAAAAAATGTGTGGAAAATGATGGAAATAAAATGTAAGATAGAAAATGCAGAACAAAAGATTATACAGTCGAAAGAAAATGAAAAAAAAGGGGCTTAGAAGAAAGGACACTTCAAAATATAAAAAGAAACCCCAAAGTACTTTACTCCTATGCAAAAAAGATGAATAAAGGGAGATTAGAAATAGGCCCTCTAAGAATTGAAGGACGGTTAACAAATGAAAAAAAAAGGAAATATGCAACATATTAGCAGAAAATATAAGAGTGAGTTCACGCCAAGAATCACGAATGAGAATAATGAAACAGAAATGAGAGAAGAAAATGTTGAATATTTAACGGATATAGATGTTAATGAAGCAGATATTGTCAAGGCTAAAACGAAATTAAAAATGGATCGGCATCCGAACCAGATGGAGTTCCAGCGATTTTGTTTAAAAAAAACTGCAAACACTATCGCGAAGCTGCTTGCAATACTGCTAAGACAAAGTGTGCATACGAGCGAGATATATGTTAAACATAAATTAGCTTATATAACCATCTTCAAAAGTGGATCAAGACTAGAGGCAACCAATTATAGACCTGTTAGTCTAACATCACATATTATGAAAGTGTATGAGAGGGTAATAAAAAAGAAAATAATGAATCATTTGGTTAAAAATAATTTGTTTCATATAGGTCAACACGGTTTTGTGCCCGGAAAAAGTACACAAACCCAACTGATAGCACACTATGAAAACATATACAAAAATATGATAAATGAAAAAGACACAGATGTGATCTATCTAGATTTTGCAAAAGCCTTTGACAAGGTAGACCATAATATATTAGAGAAAAAAATGAGAAAGCATAATATTGTGGGAAAGATAGGAAAATGGGTAAAAGAATTCCTGCAAAACAGAAAACAGATAGTGGTTGCAAATGACGAGAAATCAGATGAAGCTCAGGTAATACAAAGGTACGGTATTAGCTGCACTGCTGTTTGTTATTATGATCTCAGACATAGACTGTGATGTTGAAAACTCTGTAGTGAGAAGTTTCCCCGATGACACAAGAATAAGTAAAGAAATTACTTGTGATGAAGATAGGAACTCACTACAAAGAGATCTAAACAAAATATATAAATGGGAGGAGATAAATAGGATGGTATTTAACTCCGATAAATTCGAATCAATAAATTATGGAAACAGAGAAGGAATGGTATATGCATACAAGGGACCTAATAACGAGACAATCACAAACAAGGAAGCAATTCAAGACCTTGGTGTAATGTTAAATAGGAATATGTTATGCAACGACCAAATAGCAACACTGTTGGCTAAATGTAAAGCAAAAATGGGAATGTTATTCAGACACTTTAAAACAAGAAAAGCTGAACACATGATTGTGCTTTACAAAACTTATGTACGTAGTACACTCGAGTGCTGCAATGTGATATGGTACCCACACTACCAAGAGGATATTGCACAAATAGAGAGTGTACAAAGGTCCTATACTGCTAGAATAGAAGAAGTTAAGGACCTTGACTACTGGGAAAGACTGCAATTTTTAAAACTATACAGTCTAGAAAGGAGAAGAGAACACTACACGATAATACAAGCAAGGAAGCAAATTGAAGGAATTACTGAAAACATCATGGAGCGAAAAATATCAGAAAGAGCAAGCCGAGGTAGATTAATAGTGCCAAAAAATATACCAGGAAAACTAAGGAAGGCACACAGGACATTAATCCATTACGCACCAGCATCGATAATGCAGCGACTATTTAATGTGCTGCCATCTCATCTAAGAAAGATATCAGGAGTGAGCGTAGATGTGTTTAAGAATAAGCTCGATAAATACCTAAGATGCATCCCAGACCATCCAAGACTGGAAGATGCAAAATACACCGGAAGATGCATTAGCAACTCTGGTGGATATACGAGGTGCCTCACACTGAGGGACCTGGGGGAACCCAAACATAAAATGAGGCAATAAGGTAAGTGGTAGTATCTTAACGGGTGGCTGGTGCCCGGGACTTACTACTGCCTTTTACTAGGACTTGACCTATGCACGGTCTTTGGAACTTGACTGCTGTTTTTTTTTTTTTTTTTTTTTTACAATGTGGCACTTGTCCTGTCTGTGGAGGTTGACTGCTGTTCCTATTGTATAATTCCCGATTTCTCTAGTCTGTGTAATTTGACCTCAATTTGTTAGTAGTACTTCACCCCTTTCCTCTATGTTGAACTTGACTTTTTAGGTTTTTGAAGAGTTCGAGCTCTTTTCTATATGTGGAACTTAATCCCTGTTCGTATCACTGAACTTGACCTCTATCTTATGTTTAAAACTGGACAACCGTCCCTTTTGTGGAAATAGACCTCTGTCTTGCGTATGAATCTTTTTTTAGAAATTGGCCTCCTTCTTGTGATTAGAACTTGACTTCTGTCCTTTTTTGGAGATTTGTTCCTCTCTATGCATGGAAGTTGACCTTTGTCCTGTATGTAGCGATTGATATCTGTACATTGACCTCTGCCCTCTTATTGCAAATTGATTTTTATCCTTTTATTAGAGCTGGACATGTCTCATACTGTGAGAGCTTGACTTTTCCTTTTTTTCAGAAACTGACCTACATCTTTTTATTAAAACTTGACCACTGTCCTTTTGTTAGAGCTTAACCTCTCCCATCTAATGGGAACTTGACCTGTCTTCTTTATTAGATCTTGACTTTTTTCTTGTCTGTTGAGCTCTACCTATCTCCTTTGACTATAACTTTCGTGGAGCTTGACCTGTTTCCTTTTGTTAAAACTTGATCTCTTTCCTGTGTGTCGAACTCGACTTGTTTTTTTTATCAGAAACTGACCTGTCTCCTTATATTAGAACCCGACCCCTATTATTTTATTAGAACTTGACCAGTCTCCTATTTTTAGAACTTGATCCCAGTCTTTTATTAGAACTTGACCACTTTCTTGTCTGTCATTCTCAGCCTGTCTCCCTTTATTAGAACTTCTTTGGAAGTTGACCTATTTCCTTTTATTAGAACTTGCTTCTGTGCTTTTATTAGAGCTTGAACTCTTTCCTGTGTGTCGAACTCGACCTGTCTCCTTTTACTAGAACTTACTTGGAAGTTGACCTCTTTCCTTTTATTAGAACTTGATCTTTTTCCCGTGTGCCAAACTTGACCTGTCTCCTTTCACTAGCTTGCTTGGAAATTGACCTCTTTCCTTTTATTTAAATGTGATACCTGTTCTTTTATTAGAACTTGACCTCTTCACTACATGTTGAACTCGACCTGTCTCCTTTCAATAGAGCTTGATTGGAAATTAACCTGTTTCCTTATATTAGAACTTGATCCCTGTTCTTTTATTAGAACTTGACGAACTTGACCTCTTTCCTGTTTGTCGAATTCGACCTGTCTCCTTTTACTAGAGCTTGATTGGAAGTTAACCTGTTTCCTTTTATTAAAACTTGATCCCTGTTCTTTTATTAGAACTTGACCTCTTCACTACATGTTGAACTCGACCTGTCTCCTTTCACTAGAGCTTGATTGGAAGTTAACCTGTTTCCTTTTATTAAAACTTGATCCCTGTTCTTTTATTAGAACTTGACCTCTTCACTACATGTTGAACTCGACCTGTCTCCTTTCACTAGAGCTTGATTGGAAGTTAACCTGTTTCCTTATATTAGAACTTGATCCCTGTTCTTTTATTCACTTGACCTCTTTCCTGTTTGTCGAATTCGACCTGTCTCCTTTCACTAGAGCTTGATTGGAAGTTAACCTGTTTCCTTATATTAGAACTTGATCCCTGTTTTTTTATTAGAACTTGACCTCTTTCCTGTTTGTCGAATTCGACCTGTCTCCTTTCACTAGAACTTGTTTGGAAGTTGACCTGTTTCCTTTTATTAGAACTTGACCACTTTCCTGTGTGTGGAACTCGACCTGTCTCCTTTCACTAGAGCTTGATTGGAAATTAACCTGTTTCCTTTTATTAAAACCTGATCCCTGTTCATTTTTCAGAACTTGACTTCTTTCCTGTGTGTCTAACTCAACCTGTCTCGTTTTACTAGAACTTCTTTAGAACTTGACCTAATTAGAACTTTCCCCCTATTCTTTTTATTAGAACTTTATCTCTTTCCTGTGTGTCGAACTCGATCTGTCTCCTTTCACTAGAACTTGCTCGGAACTTGACCTCTTTCCTTTTATTAGAACTTGACCCCTTTTCTTTTATTAGAACTAGACTTCTTTCCCGTTTGTCAAACTTGACCTCTTTTCTTTCACTATAACTTGCTCGGAACTTGACTTGTTTCCTTTTATTAGAACTTGACCACTGTCCTTTTCTTAGAATATGACCTCTGTCCCGTGTGTCGCACTCGACCTGTCTCCTCTTAATATAATTTGACTTCTGTCTTTTAATTAGAACTTGACCCTTGTTCTTATATTAGGACTCAGCCTGTCTCCTGTGTGTCGAACTCGACCTGTGTCATTTCACTAGGACTTGACCTCTTCCTTTTTATATTAGAACTTGCTGGCTTTCTCTGCGTTATCTTCAAGAATTAACCCATTTATTTAAATGGACAGATTTGTTAACGGTTGTGTGAAGAACTCAATGAGCATTTTTCCTGCAGTCTCTGAGCTTGATTTTGGAAGTTGTATCCTTTTCGGGCTCATTAATTTAGATATGTCTCTTCTACCAATATTAACTATAACAATAAAAATGAAGCAAACATTTTTAACTCACATCCTTGATTTTATATCTACCTTCATACCCAAATGTTTTTGTGTGTGTAAATGTTTTGAAATGTATATTTACTGATTGAAAGGCGGTTCTGTTATGTATAGTAAATAGGGCTTAATATCTCTCTCTCTCTCTCTCTCTCTCTCTCTCTCTCTCTCTCTCTCTCTCTCTCTCTCTCTCTCTCTCTCTCTCTGTGACATTTATATGGTTGCCCCATATCTTTTATCTGATGGAATGGAAGCAAAACTATTAATTTCTTAAGGAATGTATCATTTTCAGCTTTTTCAGTTTAGTTTTCTATCCCTATTCCTCTCTGCCATTTAACGATTGGGAAGCTCGTTATTGGAATTCTATGCTCGGCAGAGATTGTCTGTCTTCGCCTTGAACCTGGATAACAGATATCGTTGGAAAATGGAGTTTGTAAAAAATATTCCTTCCTTTTTTTAAGTTCTTTCTTTTCAAATTAACTTAAATTAATAGTTGCTGTTGTCATGGGACATGAAATTTTCCGGTTTCTCTAATATTAACGGCCTCAACTCCTGAAAAAAAAGGAGAGTCGGGTGCAAGGTCAACGCCCCTATCACGCAAAACAACAAACCGTCTTTAATGAAGCTTACCACGGACATTACACGGGTCTGCCTTGTGTTACGATAGGTCAGAATAGGACCTGACACCAGCTTGAGCAAGCGAAGTTATTTCTAGTATTTAAACAAACAAAGAAATTAAAATACATTGCGGATGATTAATTTGTGTTATCCTGTTTTTTTTTTTTTCTAATTCCGTTAGGTGCCACACGAGGCCGCCATGTCTGTTCCCGTTAATTGAGATAGCAATTAACTGATAAGGTTAATGAGTTCGGAAATGTGGGGGGGGGGGAATATGATGTTAATTACGAGAAACATATTACCTGTGTGACATCACTCTTTAATTACTGACACGTAACTGGGTAATGGCCTCATTACGAGATATAAGTGACATGAAACCAAGGAAAATCACTCGTAGTTTTTCGGATTTCAGTGTGATCCTGTCTCTCGCACACGACCGCAATGGTCTGGTACAAGTTTTAAGATATTACTTTAGGGATAAGGTTGTTATTCCCACGTCTATTCCTCCACCGAGGGTACAAGATTATTTAGCCAACAAAAGTATTAGTTCAAACCTTTCTTTATTTTTGATTACGTGGAAATTTTTTCTGTAAAATATTTGTGAAAAGAGTTAGTATTTTGCTATATGAATAAAGTGGGAGGTACAGTTGATTGCTTTAGATGTATTTTTTTTTACTTGAAAAATCTGTAGAATCCATTAGATTTTTTGTACTTTACCATTTTGACAAAATGATGAGGGCAATGAACATAAAATAATTTACGAAGTGGGAAAATATTTTACAATATTGACAGAGCAGTTTAGTTATTATTACTAGCTAAGCTACAATTCTAGTTGAAAAGGCAGGGTGATATTTGCCCAAGATCTCCAACAGGGAAAAATAGCCCAGTGAGGAAAGGAAATGAATAAACTAAATGATAAATAGTGAACAATCAGAATAAGATATTTTAAAAACAGTAACTACATTAAAACAGATCTTTCATATATTAACTATAAAGATATTTATGTCAGCCTATTCAGCATAAAAACAATAAATCTAAAAGGTCTTTTACAATAGTGATAGAATGTTGAGGGCAATGAACTTAAAAAATTTATAGAATTGAAAGTATTTTAGAATATCGATAGAATAATGAGGGCAATAAACCCTTTGACTGGTAATCACGTTTACATCAATTAACGTTCACGTGTTATATTCCCTTTACAAAATTAGAAATACTGGAAAAAGAATGTATTCTTATCCCGCTTCCATCTTTTGAGCTTTCTAAGCAAATGCCTGAATATACGTGAAAATAGTGTACAAAGAAAATACTTTATTTTCTTTTGCATTCTCTGAAAATATCTTGGCATTATTGAAAAGTGTGCCATTGATACTAATTTGATCCAAGGCGATCTTTATAGAAATTCATACACTGACGTCAACAGTTAGATTCAATACATTTATGGAATATTGGCACTTGATGATAGTTTCCCTTTTGTTCGACGTGAAAAAATATTGAAAGGTTCGATTGACGATACTGTTCCCTGGTCTCTCTTTTTCTTCCATTATATGTATATTTATGTATATATATATATATATATATATATATATATATATATATATATATATATATATATATATATATGTATATATAAACATATATATATATATATATATATATATATATATATATGTATATATATAATGTATATATAAACATATATATAGATATATATATATATATACATATATATATATATGCATATATAAACATATATATAGATATACATATATATATACATTTATATTTATATGTATATATATATATATATATATATATATATGTGTGTGTGTGTGTGTGTGTATGCGTATGATTTACCTGGCGAGACATCAGTCTCTTACCAGCGAGTTTTACCCGACTTCTCGCCCCACCAGGTAACACAATTGATAGCATTTAACTCGAATTACCCCTAATGAGTCAATATGGATGAAAATCAACACAATAACGTGCTCAAATAGAAATAGATTTCTACCTCATACTTGGGATTGAACCCTAGCCACTTCGAATTAAAGGCCAGGTCGCTTCCAACCGTGCCACCAGAGGCTCAAAAGATGTCGGAACCTTACTGCTAACTGTAGTTCAGGATTT
>NC_090737.1:100106895-100121895 GCF_036898095.1 Palaemon carinicauda | reverse complement strand
GAAGCTGACGTGAATGCTGTAGGACATACACGCCTATGAATGCCGTAGGACATACACGCCTATGAATGCCGTAGGCCTATGAATGCCGTAGGACACGCCTATGAATGCCGTAGGACACACTCGCCTATGGATGCCATAGGACACGCCTATGAATGCCGTAGGACACACACGCCTATGAATGCCGTAGGACACACTCGCCTACCCCGTGACGAGCCGGAGCGGCAACACAGCCACCCATCATCCACCACTCGCTCGCACCCCAACCATCGACTTCTACAGCCACTCACTGCCGCTAATCGGCGCAGTTTTTACTACTACCTCTCCAGATTCAGGGCACCTATTTAACATGTTCAGTATGTCATTTTTAGAGGGGGAGCCATGTACCAACCGTGTGTCACACAATTGTACATAATTCCTTTTGTATATATTATGCTTGTATCTTCGCTCTTCCCTCGCACTAAAACGAACATGAAAATTCATGTCTGGTTTTCCTCTGTAATATTGTCACTTTCTCGAACATGTATTTTCCTGTTGCCTTGATGTTTTGTATATAAAGAAGAGTGTTCCTTAATAAACAACTCAGTTGATTGCATCCTGCCTTTGAGTTCACAACCTTCTCTCGGCTCGTCACATTGGTGACCCCGGAGTGACTCGCTCCTCCCGCCTCCGCCCCCCCCCCCCTCCACCTCTCAACGTTGCTATGACGCCGTCAACGCATACCTTCTGCAGCAGTACTCGCCGTCGCCAGCCGCCCGTATAGCAACGCCTTTTCAGCTCTCTCAAGAACCGTTGGGGAACCAAAGGGCTTCGCTCACCCTCGGGAAAATGACCAGTATCACTCGCCTGCAACCTGCCGCAGACAGCTCTCCTCGTGAGGTGAACCTACTTCGCGCTCTTATGGACAGCCACTTCATGACCTTCAAAACCTCCATCAACGCCTCCACTTGTGACGAAGAGGACACCTATTCAACTTCAACTGAAGCTGACGTGAATGCTGTAGGACATACACGCCTATGAATGCCGTAGGACATACACGCCTATGAATGCCGTAGGCCTATGAATGCCGTAGGACACGCCTATGAATGCCGTAGGACACACTCGCCTATGGATGCCGTAGGACACGCCTATGAATGCCGTAGGACACACACGCCTATGAATGCCGTAGGACACACTCGCCTACCCTGTGACGAGCCGGAGCGGCAACACAGCCACCCATCATCCACCACTCGCTCGCACCCCAACCATCGACTTCTACAGCCACTCACCTACTTCGCGCTCTTATGGACAGCCACTTCATGACCTTCAAAACCTCCATCAACGCCTCCACTCGTGACGAAGAGGACACCTATTCAACTTCAACCGAAGCTGACGTGAATGCTGTAGGACATACACGCCTATGAATGCCGTAGGACATACACGCCTATGAATGCCGTAGGACATACACGCCTATGAATGCTGTAGGCCTATGAATGCCGTAGGACACGCCTATGAATGCCGTAGGACACACTCGCCTATGGATGCCGTAGGACACGCCTATGATTGCCGTAGGACACACACGCCTATGAATGCCGTAGGACACACTCGCCTACCCCGTGACGAGCCGGAGCGGCAACACAGCCACCCATCATCCACCACTCGTTCGCACCCCAACCATCGACTTCTACAGCCACTCACTGCCGCTAATCGGCGCAGTTTTTACTACTACCTCTCCAGATTCAGGGCACCTATTTAACATGGTCAGTATGTCATTTTTAGAGGGGGAGCCATGTACCAACTGTGTGTCACACAATTGTACATAATTCCTCTTGTATATATTATGCTTGTATCTTCGCTCTTCCCTCGCACTAAAACGAACATGAAAATTCATGTCTGGTTTTCCTCTGTAATATTGTCACTTTCTCGAACATGTATTTTCCTGTTGCCTTGATGTTTTGTATATAAAGAAGAGTGTTCCTTAATAAACAACTCAGTTGATTGCATCCTGCCTTTGAGTTTACAACCTTCTCTCGGCTCGTCACAGTGGCGTCCAAAAATGAAAGATAGTTTCTCCCGAATTTTCCTAAAGATAGTTTCCATGATATATATATATATATATATATATATATATATATATATATATATATATATATGTATATATATATATATATATATATATATATATATATATATATATATATATATATATCATCTTCTTCGCCTTTTTATGCAAAGGGCCGTGGTTAGTCGTCTCAATCATCAGCTATTAATACAGTACTTCTCCATTCATCATATACTTCACACTTCATAGTCCTCAGTCATGTAAGCCAGGGTCTTCTAACTCTTCTAGTGCCTTCTACCCCTCACCAATATCTCATCCACACAAGGCATTCGAGTAATCTCTCTTGTAGTATCATTTATAGTCTTGTCCTGCCATTTATCTTCCAATATTCCTCTGAAGGCTTTGTTCTCAAATCTGTAAAATCTATTGGAGATTATTTCATTATCATACCACGACTCATGTCCATACAGTAACACTGATCTCACGACACTGAAATATAGTGTGATTTATATATGTAATTTCAGATGATTTTATTTCCATATTTTACTTGATTTAGCTCTTTTCTGATTTTTTTTTCAATCTTTCACTAAACTCTTAATTATATAGACCCTTTATTGGGTATCATAATTCCATAATACTAAAATTATTCAACCTCACTAATCCTTTCTCCTTCCAATGATATTTCATCTTCCATTGCATAATTGTTCTCATTATTTTTGTCTTTCTTCTATTTATCTTGAGCCCAACCTCGTGTGATATTTCATTTGTTAAAGCACTTTTGGCATCAAGTATTTGAAGACGTCGTCTTCCTGCCTCACCAATTAGGTCATAAATAGCAGCAGGTGTAAGGTCAATTTTTTTACTTGATGAAGTTTTTGAAGGCAATCCACAAGTATATCAGTTTCAGTCCTCTTCACTTCGAGATGAGGCTTCCTCATATGATGACATTGACGTCCGAGATTTAGGAGTTTCTTCTGATACTCTGTAAGTCAATACTCTTTGGGTTTATATAGCAAATCTGATGTTCTTCTTTTCTAACTGGTCCACTACTCTGAGCCATGAGTTTCTTTGCATGTTTTAGAGTGACAGCTGTTCCAACTAATGAATAATGGCTTTAGCCAGGGCATATTTACTTAGAAAACATTATCCTTAAATAATGGAAGTCCATCCATACAAAAGAAAATAAAAAGAACTGTTCCTCAATTCATTAAGGGACGGAAAAAAAAAATAACTCACGGTGGCCTCGGTAGGTTAGGCCTTCTCATCTACCATTGTTCACATGTTTCAGCTTTGAGTAACTGATATTACTAATATTCTTTCCAAGTCTAATGGCTCCCTCTTAACACAAGTTGGTGTAGAGACAAATTATAAAACATTAGCAGGAATTTCTCCTTGAGAATCAGGAACGTTAATTGTTTAGATTTGAAGAGGTGGGGGAGTGTCGTATATAGTAGGATATGCTTTTTCATCTTCCATTGTCCACCTGTTACTGCTACTCATATATTTTGACTCTGATAGTACTAATATTCTTTCTCGATGGGTCCATTTTACCTCAAATTAGTGTAAACACTGACCGTAGAACATAAGTAGGAATTTCTTTAGTGGATAAAGAACGTCAGTAGCTTTGCTGGGCCATGGAAGTGTCTTGGCTTCTTTGAAGGCCTTGAGAATAGGCTCAAGACTAACTTCTTTGATCCAATCATTATCTCCCAAATCATAAGCAGAACGGACAATTGTTTTCATTGATTCTGAAGATTTATAAAATTTCAGTGTCTTTATTTGGGGCAAAATGAAAAGTCAATGCTGTCCTGAAGGTCAGAACAGCGTTCAGTCTTCAACCTGCGGTTATGACTAGTTATTTCACAAGCTTTTTTATTATTGTTATTGTTGTATAGATTCTCATTATACACATTTCCAAGATGACAAAGTTTTAGAACCCGACTTTTGTGAAGTAATCATATCTTTTTTATAAGATCGTACACATGCGAAAAGGCTTCTCTATACTTCTTTCCTAGTCAGATGCTTCCTCAGTTTCTGTGATGGTGTAACAATGCTGAAGTAATTGTCTCACTGAGTACATCTTGCGACAACACTCATGAAATCGGGCCTCCTTTGTGAAAAGATTTAGTCCTTTTATTTTGTATAGTAAATTTACGTCGTTTCATCAATTAGTTAAATCGCCCTTTATTCGCCCTTTTTATACGTATCTGAGTGGAACTTCTGCAAGCTATATCTATTACCTTACACCTTATTTACTTTGTCACCACCTCTGCAAAATATATTCAATATTTACCAAATATCACTATATATCATCTTTTGGTTGGCGGCTTCTTCGCTTATATTCAGTATTTGTCTTATGTTCGACAATGTGCGTCAACCAATTCGAAAAACTTTTCCCATCAACTTTCATGACAAAAGCTTAAATTAATAGATAGGTAAATAAGAAAAATAATTGTTTTTTTTTTAACTACATATGAACAAATAATTTTATAAATTTTCTTGGAAAAAACCCAAACATATAAAGGCACTTCATACCTTAAAATAAGATTGGAAATAGTCGCTATGTTTTTGACATCGCACAAGACGTAAATTATCAGAGAATATGAGTTTGAAAAAAAGGTAGCAGAAAACATCCAGATGGGTGGTGCTGGCACCCGGCCAATAAGCAGATAGGTGGGGGGGGGATACTCTGATTATCATTGACGGCTTGAACGTGTTTTCCAACTAGACTAGATTTGGCTAAATATCTTTTGGATTTGGAATTAGTAAGTGTATTATTAAAAAAATATAATTAACTACCCAATCATGTTTCTTATTTTATTTAGTTGTCTTTTTTTAGCTTCTTCAGTTTTAAAAGGGAAAAATGCGTACATGTATAGATTCTCATGCATAAGTGTACATATTTACGAGGGTGACAGAAAGTGTTACGTTTTAGATTCTCAGTGACTAATTTATGAGGTGATAGGCAGCTGATGGTCTTCACTTTTTGTCCCCGACTTGATACTCTTCATAGGGTTGACTATGAAGTAGATGTTACTGCTAACATCAATAGAGGCACGAATCGGATCAAATGAGGGCTTATTGATTTCTAAGGCAAACATTAAGTATAAACCTACACACATATGTACATAATGTATGTATACAGTACACAGTATAGACAGTAGTTGTTCTGAAAAAAAAATGCAACGACAGGTTTGCACCAATTTTAAAGTTGTCATGATTTAGCTGTTCAACGGGCGATTTATTCAGTTATAATTTCTTAATTACATTTTCCCGCTTGGTTGCTCTAGTTTAATGGGTTAATAGTCGGTTGGAAAAATCTTTTCTGCAATTATTAGGTGATAGTTATGAGTTGGCACAGACAGAGATGAAAATGACATTGATTGACTGAATGAAAGAGGACAAAGATAACACATACAGCATACTAAAAAGACTCTATTTAAGCACCAGTAAGTAAAAGACTGATCATAGAGAGTCAGTTTAAAAGTGGAAGTTTTTTTGAATGGTTTTAGAGACACTACCTTAGTTTACTGATTATCATTGCATAAATATCATCTGGTCAGACTGGTCCTCAGCTTGAACCATGGCACAAACTGACTGTTGTTGGCATAACTTTGTCTTAAGATTTCGGCATATTTATCTATAGTGAGATGACCATCATTATGAGCCAGCTATCCAATACCGTGCAGGTGAAACCCTCCCCTGGTGTGACAAGTCAAATGGCCACTCTTTGCTTCTTCAAGGTTATTTTCTCTCCTACATCTGGTGATTACCCTTCTCCAGCAGTGCAGGCAGCTGTGGTTGAGTGACTTTAATATCTTTTGGTTTGAAAAGATGTCTCGACCCCAAAAGTGTGAGCCCTCTTGTGCAAACCATTGATAGTTTGAGCTGCGTCACTCCTGTTTTCTCTTCATAGCAGTGGTCGTATGATGCACACCTGCCTCATGAAGATTCCTTTGCACTATTTTCAAAGGGCACATCTAGTTGCAGGGCATTATGAACTGCAACAGTATTTGTGATTGAGTTTCACGTACTTTGATTTATTTCCTTATTTACTTTCCTCAGTGAGCTATTTTCACTGTTGAATCCCTTGGGCTTATATCTTCTTGCTTTTCCAAGTAGGGTTGTTACTTAGCAAGTAATAATAATAATAATAATAATAATAATAATAATAATAATAACAATAATAATAATAACAGTGTTCTTGGTCCATTACTCTTCATACTACTGTATATACACATGACATGTGTTTTGGCCTAGAAAACAAGCTCGTTGCATATGCAGGTGATGCCGCTATATTTGCATCTATTCCATCTCCTGAATGTAGATCTGGGGTTGCTGAATCCCTTAATAGAGAACTAACTAAAATTAATGGTTGGTGTAAATTATTGGGTATAAAGTTGAACCCCAATAAAACTCAAATTATGATTGTAAGTAGGTCGAGAACAGTGGCTTAAAATTTTAGGTGTGATTCTTCATGGCAAATTTACTTTTGAGAAACACATTAGGTCTTTCATTCAATTGTACAAAAATGGCTTATTGTGAAAGTCTCTCAATATTTTTAGTGATCAATCTATTATGAAGAAGTGGTATAATTATTTATTTTGCGTTGTTTGGTCTTCAGCTGCTGATTATTTCCTTAATTTGTTGGATAGAAACTTACGGTCTATTAAATTTCTTATTCCTGATCTAGATATTAATTTCTGGTATCGTCGCTCAGTTAGGTCTTTGTGCATGTTGCATAAGATTTTTATAATTCTGACCATCCTCTGCTTTAAGATCTTCCCGGACAGTACCACCCTGTACAATCCAATACCATTCTAGGTAAGCAGTTAATGCCAATAGTCATGCCTTCTCCATCAGGAGTTTTATTTCAGCTGTGACCCTTGTTTCTGCCATTCACGGCGACCTTTAAACCTTTAAATGGTATAATATAAGATGCTTGGATTATTCATTAGCAAATGCAATGTGCTTCGCAGTTACTGAAGGAATTTCTAAATATTTGTGAATATAAAACCTTGAAATCTTTGGACAACATAACACTTGTGTATCTTACAGATAAAGGTAAACTCTCGGATACAAACACTTGGCAGTAAAAAAGAATGAGTAACCTCTTATTGATGGTGATGGGTATTGAAAGCCATTAAGGAAATTTTCCAAAATAGTATTTATGAATTCCTAGTTGTATGTTACTAATCACCACATTACGAATATAATGAAAAGTTCGTACAAGTATTTGTATAAACTGTATTTTCTCGAAAAGAATAAAGAGTGAACTTGGTGATTTGGTTTTCTTAATAAGTCATTCGAAAAGAATAAAAATTAAGTTATCATTATATAATCAGACGACAATGGAATCATTTGGTATGATGATACTCTAACAAACATAGAAATATAACACTGACACATATATTATATCAAGTTTATTTTATAATCTATTACGAAGAGTTAAGCAATTGAAACCATCCAAGCGTGTATGTCACCCTTGTTCAGATAATACCTGCGACTGCCCAAGGAAACAATAGTCGAAGCCCTCTGCTACCTAGGGGTCCTACTTTCAATCTAATACAGATATTGATATCCAAATATGATAACACAATATTCAATAATCTTCCATGTAAACAGCATTTCAGTAATACAGCTATATAATTAAGAACAGGTATCCCATAACGGTAAAATCGAATAAAATATTTGAAACACACAGTCTTGCTTTGTTATAAACTCAGGTCTATTCTAATTAACAGTCTCTTGTTGAATCAGGATTTATACATAGTTCATATTCAAAGTTGATATTGGACTACAACACAGAGGTTAATTTTGAAATATATATATATATATATATATATATATATATATATATATATATATATATATATATATATATATATATATATATATAGAGAGAGAGAGAGAGAGAGAGAGAGAGAGAGAGAGAGAGAGAGAGAGAGAGAGAGAGAGAGAGAGAGAGAGAGAGAGAGAGAGAGAGAGAGAGAGGCTGTGGGTTTTCACATTATTTTTCCAAAAGTGACCTAGGATGAACAGTCGCCTCGTGTGTGCTAATGGTGACAAGAGTCATTAAACTGTGTTAAGCAAAGGTATAAGTACTATAAGTAAATATGGGTCTGTTTAGCAAAGGTATAAGTACTTCAAGTAAATATGGGTCTGTTAAGCAAAGGTATAAGCACTATAAGTAAATATTAGTCCATCATAGTCATAGGAGACAAGAGATTAGATTTTAAGACTTGTCACGCGCGGATATTACTTAATAATATCAGATTAAAAGATTTATACACTATTGTTAACTTATTGATGTAATAGAAACGGTTTAAAGACTGTGCGAGGGAGTTGTTAGGTGTTAACGGAGAGGCGAGATGAATGCAAGAGAGGTTTATTCAACATGACTACGAGTTTTTATACAGACAGTTGAGAGCAAGATTGGTATTAAATTCAAACAGTATAAACCATGAGATAGCAAGTTTTAACAGGTTTCCATTATCGGTGCGGTGGAGAGCGAAAGATAGATAAAACAAGCAATAATGTTACAGTGTAAGAGCGTATATGAGAAATGTGTGGTACATGGCTTCCCCCTTAAAAAGACATGCATGTGAAATAGGTTGCCCTGTCCGTGAGAAGCGTACTGTAGAAGATAAGTAGGTTTGAGGCAATCAACAGGGACTCCGTCTTTTGTGTATTGCGTTGTCCAAATCTATCAGCATATGTTGCTTTGCTGGGGCTTGTAACTCTGGCAACATGGAGTAAATTTTCCCACAGTGTGAGGTAGGTGCTAGAGATTGTTGGAGGAGGTTGCAGACAGAAAAAAATTGGCAGGGATGACCAACGGGTCGCCATACACCATTTCAGCTGCTGAGATATCTATGGCATCTTAACCCTGGATAGGTACGGTCCTTGGACACCCCTTTAAGGGTATACTCGGACGCGAACGACCCCGACGCCAAAAAAAAATTCTTGAAAAATCAGTTTTTGCAGTAACCTCCTTTTTTCTTTTGCCAAAAAAAACTTCAATGAATGCTTAAAACAACTGTAAAGATAAATACTACTCATCTGCAGAAAAACTATTTATTATAAATATTTTAAAAAATTAAGTAGAAAAAAAAGACCTGACATAAAAATTCATAAAAAAAAGTTTATACATATATACACAAATCCTTTTAGGAATTGATTCTTGAATGTTTAGGACACATCTTGATGTATTTTGGATGAAGTCAGACCCATGGAGGTGAAGATCTGAAATGAGAAAAAAAGGGTAACTTTTTTTGGCCAAAAAAAATTGTCCAAATTTCATGAATTTTTTTGGGTACCCAAATGAAATAGGAAGTGGCTAATTTTTTTAGGGAATAAACATATGTTATCCTAAAATAGAAATATGTAAAAAAATCTTCATTATTTTGTAAATTACATTTATATCAGGGGCCATATCTAAAGGTAATTTTTTGAGTACTTGGAAATTTCGTAAAAAAATACATATATTTAATATATAATATGATATTTATGCAGGTAAAAATATACCAAAATATCACAAATTCTATAGGGAACAAGAATATATATAGATAGGGCAGCTTACGCTTCGGATATGTCCACAAAATGGCCGCCAACCACACTGACTCAGACTCCCTAATCTGCCACTTGAAATGTAGGAAGGGTATGTCAATTTCAAGGTGTTATTTACTAATCTAATTATTATTGGATATGCATAAAAATTGTATGGTGGGTTGCTGGATAATTGTCGATTATTTTACGACTATAAAATTAAAATTCTGACCCAAAAAATTTTTTTGAAGGGAAATAAAATCGAAAAAAAAAATGTAAAACAATATTTTAGCTAAAAAAATTTGATGATATTCAATCAAAAAAAAAGTAAACAAAATTTTCCGACAAATAAACATCTAGAGGAATCATTACTCTGTGATAGTTCCTTAGTACGTAGTAATTTTGAAAGAATTGGGAAAAAACGAAAAAATGGCAATCACCGGAAAATCGAACACATACCTATATATACGCCATATCTGGCTAAAAAAAAGATAGGCATGGGTAGCCAGATCATCTAGAAACACTTTCCAACACTATAAAAATATAAGTTTTGCGACACTACTTGCCAATTCCTTACGGTAACATGACTAAGCAAAAAAATGCAAAACAAATAAAAAGGGGCACTCGTGGAAAAATGGCCATTCTAATATACGGCATTTCAGAAAAAAAAAAATTTCAGCCACGTGCTAGGCAAACCATCAAGGCATATTTTCCGACAAATAAACATATAAATGAAATATTACTCTGTGATAGTTCCTTAGTACGTAGTAATTTTGAAAGAAATGGGAAAAAACGAAAAAATGGCAATCACAGGAAAATTGAACACATACTTATATATACGCCATATCTGGCTAAAAGAAAATAGGCATGGGTAGCCAGATCATCTAGAAACACTTTCCAACACTATAAAAATATAAGTTTTGCGACACTACTTGCCAATTCCTTACGGTAACATGACTAAGCAAAAAAATGCAAAACAAATAAAAAGGGGCACTCGCGGAAAAATGCCCAACATTCTAATATACGGCATCTCAGATAAAAAAAAAAGACATGCACGTGTTAGCCCAACCATCAAGGCACACTTTCTAACACATAAACATGAAAAAAAAATCAATAATATACGGCAATTCCTTACTAAGTAGTAAATTTTTACAAATATTGAAAAAAAAAACAGAAATTGACAACCGCAGTTAAATACCCAATATACCAATAACTACGTCGTATCTGACAAAAACAAAATCACGCATGGGTAGCCAGATCATCTAGACACACTTTCCAACATTGAAAAAGCAAAAGTTTTACGACACTATTTCGCAATATCTTACGGAAAAATGACTTGGCAAAAAAATTAAAAAAAATTAAAAAGGGACACTCGCGGTAAAATGCCCGACATTCTAATATACGACATCTCAGATGAAAACAAAGACATGCACGTGTTAGCCCAACCATCAAGGCACACTTTCTAACACATAAACATGAAAAAAAAATGAATAATATACGGCAATTCCTTACTACGTAGTAATTTTTACAAATATTGAAAAAAAAACAGAAATTGGTAACCGCAGTTAAATACCCAATATACCAATAACTACGTCGTATCTGACAAAAACAAAGTCATGCATGGGTAGCCAGATCATCTAGACACACTTTCCAACACTAAACAAGCAAAAGTTTTACGACACTATTTGGCAATATCTTACGGAAAAATGACTTGGCAAAAAAATGAAAAAAAATGAAAAAGGGGCACTCGCGGTAAAATGGTCCTCGTGGTGATGAACGACATTTTAACTAAAAAAAAAAAACATGCACATGGTAGCCAAACAATCCACCAAGACTTTCCACAACTGATAACCTATACAAGTTGCACCATTCTACGACAATTTCATAATACGTAATAACTTTGATAATTATGCAAACTACCTCAGAAGGGTAAACTCGGACGCGAACGACCCCGACGCGTCTCAGAAATCGGGGAAGGAGTACAGCTACAGCAATGCACATCTGGACACTACTAGAGCGTGTAGGGGAGACACCTCCTGCAGGTCGATCACCCACAAATTCAGTCACAGGGGTGAGTCACGTGAGAAAAACCTGTTTTTTTTTGACGCTCGGGGTCGCAAACGACCCACCGTACCTATCCAGGGTTAAGGAGTGGTCCTTAGTCCCAGATGCTCATAGGGAAGCTGATTAAATCAGTTGGAGTCATTGCAGCAGGACATCAAAGCTTCTATGAGGGTGTAAAAAAAGGTACAACCCTTTCGTTGGCTGCATGGTTTTAGGCTAATGATGTCCACAATTGAAAGGTGAAAGTGGTATTCCTGGCAGAAGTAATATGCTCATGGATACCAAATCTCGCTACCTACCCTGAGAGTAAGGCAGATTTACATGAGGATGACGTTGCAGTTTGCATGGGGATGGCTTCAAGCCAAGTGGTAATGGTGTCCTTGTGATGTGGGTAGGGGACTGATTACATCTACGTGAATGTGGGGAAAAGGATGCTGAGGTTGAGGAAAGGTTCCCACTCTTGAATTCGTGTGTCAATGTACTTTTGAATCTTGCCATGAAGTACAACTGCAGACTCAATCCTTAGCATCTTTAGTAATGAAGCGCCTAGTGTACTTCATCTTCCGTAGCTTTGCAGTAGATTGCCGCCAGGGATGTGAAAGGCCATGGATGAAACCAAACACCTGCTGGCATATTGGGACAGGTATCCATGGTCACGGCTTACTAGGTACTAACATCACAGAGGAGGTTGGTGTTGGAGTCATCCTGACTGATGTCTTCCAAATGGAGGGATGTGCAAGATGTCCTGAATGCTTAGTACTCTGGAGTTTTTCATTGGGCTTCTGCTAAGGCCTCTAATCCAATCTCAGAAGAATGGCTGCTAATGTTGTTTCTTGACAGGGCATTGGCAACGGGATCCATTTTCCCAGGGATGTGTTGAAGGGTGCAGTTATATTCATCTATGGCAGATAGATGATGGCGTTGACTAACCATCGGTGAACAACATCAACCAGTAGGGAAAATGGGAGAGGAAGTACGCACCGAGGATTGGCAATGTGACATCAGCAACGAGAAACTTTCAATGGTATTTGGCATTCCCAAACAATAGTGTGACTGTCTTGCACCCTGAGTGTGGACCGCAGATCCATTGGCAGCTACCAGGCGGATGTCAGCAGGCTTAGAATGACTACATCGTGTCTTGGAGAGTGGCCTTGGTAGAAGAGAATGGCAAGCACCAGTGTCTACCAAAAACCGCACACCCATACCTGCATCACGTGAAAACGAAAGATTAGTGATAGGAGGCCACTGCCACAAGCAATAGCCTACTTAAAAGTTTTTTTTCCACAGTAACAACCTTTCGCACATTTCTTCACAGCAACCCAAAATCTGGAGTGGTAGTAGCATCACTGCAGCCGATGAACGTCGGTAAGTGGCTGTAGAGAGCGTTCATCGAGGGTTGGCATATTTGGTGGTAGGCAACATTGATGCCGCTCCGTCATGTCACTGGCTGGGTGTCTCTGTTCTACCGCATTCACATCAGTTATGGTCGATGTTGAATAGTTGTCCTCTACGTCTGGAGTGGAGGCTCTGATGGAGGTCTTGAAAGTGGTGAAATGGCTGTCCATGAGGGCATGGACTTTGATCATAGGTTCTTAATATGCAAAATATCGCCATCAGTGATGGCGGCATGTACAGGTTGGGGTAGGTGTTGTACCCAAAGGGGCAAGAAGTAGTTTCACTTCCTGAGGAGAGCCATCAGGCGGCAGGTTCCAAGCAAGCAATACTGGACATTTCCATGAGATCAAGTGAGGCCTTTTGGTCACCCAACGGCTCTCCACGGGTAAATGATGGAGGTTTCATTGAGGCGGTATGTGTTCAGTGTGTCCAAGAGCCAGGTTTGTTGGCGGCATTGTAAAAAGGATAGGATGAATGGGTGGGCGAAAAAGGCAGTGTGGAGTAGACACCTTGGTGGTCGCTATGTGCGAAATGGTTGTTAGGTGTTAACGGAGAGGAGAGATGAATGCAAATGACGTTTATTCAACAAGACAATGAGCATTTATTCAGATAGTTGAGGAGCAAGAATGACATAAAACTCAAACATTGTAAAACAGGAGATGACAAGCTTTAACAGGTTTCTATTATCAGTGCGGGGAAAGCGAGATAAAGAGAACAAACAATAACATTACATTGTACGAGCGTGTATGCAACAAGCGTGGTACAAAATATACAAATCGAGAAACACATCTCGTTGCAAAGGAAATAGCTCGAAGAATGATACAGATTGAGAAGAAAGGGATAGTGAATAAGCAGAGAGAGAGAGAGAGGAGAGAGAGAGAGGGGGAGAGAGAGAGAGAGAGAGAGAGAGAGAGAGAGAGGGGGGGGTTGAAATATGGAAAGGTAGTACAAAAAGAGGGTGTAGGAAGTGCGGGGAAATTAAAAATGAACTCTGATTTTGTTTCACAGCAAGTTTGCCAGGTAAAGTCGTACAGCCACTCCAATAACAAAAGCAGAGGGGGATTGGAAGATGGGATAGTAAGCACGTAAAAAAATACTAGTAAATGGAAGAGTTGTTGGAGAGAGAGAGAGAGAGAGAGAGAGAGAGAGGAGAGAGAGAGAGAGAGGAGAGAGAGAGAGAGAGAGAGAGAGAAAGAGGATGACCAGTTCTCTTGAATAATAGTTGACTCATGCAGTAAATTGTGTAGTCTGAAATGCTCACCTGATTGAGTGGATAAACTATAGATTTCAAAGAGTAATCCCATCAAGGTAAGTAGTTAATTAAAAGTTTGCGAAAAGAAAGCATTGGATAGATAGCAGAAGGATATCCTATGCCTGGACAGGGAGTTAAGTGTCGCCAGATCAATTATGGTTGAGAACTCTAGATGTGAACAAATACTTGTTGCCAATAGTTACGTGTATTTATGTAGGCCTATACTTAAATAACCACACACACACACACACACACACCCACACCACACACACACACACACATATATATATATATATATATATATATATATATATATATATATATATATATATGTGTGTGTGTGTGTGTGTGTGTTTGTGTATCTATGTATGATATATAATGGTGGGGAAGTAAAATTTGTTTTATATCAGGGGGAGAGAAAAAGAAAAACTAATTTAAGTAAGACTATAAACAATCCTTTAATAAGAGAAAATTCTGATGAGTTACAATCAGAAATGGAACAAGTAAACAAGGAATGAAGAGCAATGAACAAAATTTGTATTGGAATCACTATAAGAGATATGTGAAAAAGTTCCCAAAGAAGAACAAGGAAATTTACCAGGAAAACACCAAAATCTAACAAAAAAAAAAATATTGGAAATGTGGGTAAAATCCTAAAGAGATGAAACCGAATTGACAGAAATATCCAAAACAATAAACAAAA
>NC_090737.1:100054604-100099604 GCF_036898095.1 Palaemon carinicauda | reverse complement strand
AGATAAGGAGAATGGAAGGGAGGAGAAGGAGAAAAAGAAGGAGACTGGAATGGAGAAGCAGAAGGAAAGTGAAAAGGGGGAGAACAAGAAGAAGAATAAAAAGAAAATCGAAAGACTTGAAAAGGAGCTTCTACATCATCATAATCAGAAAGAGAAGGAGAATGGAAGGGAGGAGAAGGAGAAAAAGAAGGAGGCTGGAAAGGAGAAGCAGGAGAAGGAAAGTGAAAAGGAGGAGAAGAAGAAGAATAAAAAGAAAATCGAAAGGCTTGAAAAGGAGCTTCTACATCATCATAATCAGAAAGAAAAGGAGAATGGAAGGGAGGAGAAGGAGAAAAAGAAGGAGGCTGGAAAGGAGAAGCAGGAGAAGGAAAGTGAAAAGGAGGAGAAGAAGAATAAAAAGAAAATCGAAAGACTTGAAAAGGAGCTTCTACATCTTAATAATCAGGAAGAGAAGGAGAATGGAAGGGAGGAGAAGAAGAAAAAGAAGGAGGCTGGAAAGAAGAAGAAGGAGAAGGAAACTGAAAAGGAGAAGAAGAAGAAAAAATATAATGAAAAAAAACAGAGGCAAGAGGAGGAAAAGAAGATAATAACCCCCAATCGTGAAGAACTAAACAAGAAAATAGAAGAATTGAAGAGAGAAAAGAAGCAATTAAAGGACTGTATAAGGAGACTTAAAAACCAGGTCGTCAGAAAAAATATAGAGAATAAAATTAAAATCGAAAGACTTGAAAAGGAGCTTCTACGAAAACAAGAAATCAACGCTAGTTTGATGGGACTTTATGGAAAGAAGGAAAATAAGATAACCAAGAATAGCAAGGATCAGAAGAAGAAGAAGAATGGAAAGGAGGAAAAACAGAATACCATTAATCAGAGGAATAAGGGGGAGAAGGGGAAGAAAAAAAATAAAGAAAAATTAAACAAGAAGGAAGAGAATAGAAAAAGCGAGAGGCTAAAAAAGGATAGACAACAATTGATGGAAAAGATAAACAATTCGGAGAGTATTGACAGAACATCAAAAATCTCTCCAAAAAAGGAGATCAGAACAGGGCAACCACTTAATGGAACCTTCATTGAACAAGAAATCATTGATCATATAAACAATGGCACTCCCCCATGGGATAGAGAAAATTACTCCATTCCTAGGCAGCGTAAATGTGACTCGGTTATGGTGGTCCATCACAATAACCCAAAAATGCCCATCCAAGTCTTCCGTTTAAAGTTCGATTGTGGCAAGTGCTACTTGGGCCACTTTCTCAATCAAATTCTTAGACCCTTGGTTGGATTTGATTTAATTAGATATTTAATGTGCCCTGTAGGTATTAGAATAAGTTTTGATACACAAAGGTGGGAAGAGTTTCTGAAAGATAAGAAGGAAAGGGAGGAGGAGTATCACAAGAAGAATGAAAGGAGTCAGGAGGAAGAGCAGGCGAAGAAGACAACTGACCCTAATCGTCAAAAGGAACAAGAGGAGATAATAGCAAGATTGAATATAGAAATTAAGCGTTTAGGTTTTCGTATAGAGATTCTTCACGAAAGGGTGGTCAAATGCTTTAGAAACAAGCGTAAAGAAATCAAAAGGCTTCAAAAGGAGCTCCGACGAGAAGATAAAATCAACGCTCGTTTGGTGAGGCTTTATGGAAAGGATGAGGAGACCTCCTCACATTCATCACTTGATTCTTCCTCCTCACATTCATCACCTGGTTCTTCCTCCTCACAGTCACCACTTTATTCTTCCTCCTCACGTTCATCACTAGATTTTTCCTTCTCAAATTCATCACTTGAATTCCCCCTCTTCTTAAATCCACCAGAATCCTCCCCTTTCTTAAAGGCACTCTTCTCAAAAACAACACCAGAATCCTCCCCTTTCTTAAATCTACCCTTCTCACAACCACCACTAGATATTCAAGATATGCTTTGGAAGAATTATGAAGAATGGGAGGAAAAGGACGACATCCCGGGATTCTGCAAAATTGTCGTGCTAGAGAGGTATCTTGACAGGGAATCACTGTACCCGTTTCGCCATATGTGCCGTCTGTTGCATATAATGCATACCACCGTGAAATTCGAATGGGAGTCCAGGGAGCGATATTTTGAAAGGTTACCAAAAGAAGACTCTGAAAAAGAAGAATGGTTGATGCCTTCTGAAAAAGAAGAATTGTTGATGCCCTTTTACACATTAACACCTCCTGAATATGAGTTCTTTGTAAAGGATGAATACCAGATAGAAAACCTGGCACCACGGCAGGTCTATGAGGCAATGACTGAACTCTATAAACCGTGGAATTTGAAAAGGTACCATCGTATGACAAACAATTGTCAATCCATGCTTAGAGAGCTTATAGAACGTCTAGGAGTTGAAACACCTGACAAAAACAAGCTTTTAAGATGGCAGCATGTGTAAGGAGATTGTACTGAAAAGTCAGCATGAGGTTGCAAAAGAATCTTCAATTTGAGAGAGAGGATTCCCATACTAGATTGGCACGGGGAATACAGATAAAGTTAGCAGAAAGAGAAGGAGAATGGAAGGGAGGAAAATAAAAAAAAAACTAATACCAAGAATCTGGAAAATGCGAATGGAAATGAGAAGCAGGAGAAGGAAAATGAAAAGGAGGAGGAAAAGAAGAAACAACATACTAACAAGAATCAGAAGGAAGAGGAGGATAAGAAGATGGGAAGATGGAAAATGCTGGCCAGAAACATCGACCCCACATAAAAGTGGGAAAAGATACAGACAAAGAAGGAACAAAAGAAACATAAAATTACTTTATAAATCGAAATTGATATGAAACCCAAGACAGTAAATCCTTTTGAGGATCAAAATGAGATTAATTTGTGCGGTGGATCGAGAGGATTCGCAAAGTTCTTAGTCTCCATTACACAATATGAAGGAAAAGACCAAGAAAAAATAAACAGACACCTTAATGTTGTCTAAGCAACCTGACAATTAAGAGGATGGCTAGTGCATTCCTGCCTTCTGGGTCAAAAGAAATAATCTTCAATATGGACTCAGCAGAGGAAAGAAGTCTCACTTGTTCTAGTATGCAGTGTTCCATGATAAAGATTCACCTGTACTGTTTCTTTATCATGTGGATGGATGCAGAAAAAACAAGTGTGATGTCTTTTAGTATGCTGTGTCCCCTGAAGGAAATTCCACTGTAATGGAATAGTGGATCAGGAGTTTTTGCGATTATGGTAACCAAGGGCCTTAAGGATCAAGAACATTTAAGAGATAAACTGTCAATGGCAAGTGCATTCCAGCCTTCCGGGTCAAAAGAAATAATTTACAATATGGACTCGGCAGAGGGAAGAAGTTTCCCTTGTTTCAGTATGAGGTGTTCCTTGATAAAGATTCACCTGTACTGTTTCTTTATCATGTGGATGGATGCAGAAAAAACAAGTGTGATGTCTTTTAGTATGCTGTGTCCCCTGAAGGAGATTCCACAATATTGGAATAGTGGATCAGGAGTTTTTGCGATTATGGTAGCAAAGGACCTTAAGGATCAAGGACATTTAAGATAAACTGATAATGGCAAATGCATTCCAGCATTCCAGGTCAAAAGAAATAATCTACAATATGGAGTCAGCAGAGGAAAGAAGTTTCACTTGTTCTAGTATGCAGTGTTCCTTGATAAAGATTCACCTGTAATGTTTCTTTATCATGTGGATGGATGCAGAAAAAACAAGTATGATGTCTTTTAGTATGCTGTGTCCCCTGACGGAGATTCCACAGTACTGGAATAGTGGATCAGGAGTTTTTGCTATTATGGTAACTAAGGGACTTAAGGATCAAGGATATTTAAGAGATAAACTGTCAATGGCAAGTGCATTCCAGCCTTCCGGGTCAAAAGAAATTGTCTTCAATATGGACTCAGCAGAGGGAAGAAGTCTAACTTGTTCTAATATGCAGTGTTCCTTGATAAAGATTCACCTGTACTGTTTCTTTATCATATGGATGGATGCAGAAAAAACAAGTGTGATGTCTTTTAGTATGCTGTCTCCTGAAGAAGATTCCACAGTATTGGAATAGTGGATCAGGAGTTTTTGCGATTATGGTAACAAAGGCCCTTAAGGATCAAGGACATTTAAGAGATAAACTGTCAATGGCAAATGCATTCCAGCATTCCAGGTCAAAAGAACTAATCTACAATATGGAGTCAGCAGAGGAAAGAAGTCTCACTTGTTCTAGTATGCAGTGTTCCTTGATAAAGATTCACCTGTACTGTTTCTTTATCATGTGGATGGATGCATAAAAAACAAGTTTGATGTCTTTTAGTATGCTGTGTCCCCTGACGGAGATTCCACAGTACTGGAATAGTGGATCAGGAGTTTTTGCTATTATGGTAACTAAGGGTGTTAAGGATCAAGAACATTTAAGAGATAAACTGTCAATGGCAAGTGCATTCCAGCATTCCAGGTGAAAAGAAATAATCTACAATATGGTGTCAGCAGAGGAAAGAAGTCTTCCTTGTTTCAGTATGCAGCGTTCTTTGATAAAGATTCACCTGTACTGTTTCTTTATCATGTGGATGGATGCATAAAAAAAAGTTTGATGTCTTTTAGTATGCTGTGTCCCCTGACGGAGATTCCACAGTACTGGAATAGTGGATCAGGAGTTTTTGCTATTATGGTAACTAAGGGCCTTAAGGATCAAGAACATTTAAGAGATAAACTGTCAATGGCAAATGCATTCCAGCCTTCCGGGTCGAAAGAAATAATCTACAATATGGAGTCAGCAGAGGAAAGAAGTCTCCCTTGTTTCAGTATGCAGCGTTCTTTGATAAAGATTCACCTGTACGGTTTCTTTATCATGTGGATGGGTGCAGAAAAAACAAGTGTGATGTCTTTTAATATGTTGTGTCCCCTGAAGGAGATTCCATAGTACTGGAACAGTGGATCAGGAGTTTTTGCAATTATGGTAACTAAGGACCTTAGGGATCAAGAACATTTAAGAGATAAACTGTCAATGGCAAGTGCATTCCAGCCTTCCGGGTCAAAAGAAATAATCTACAATATGGTCTCAGGAGAGGGAAGAAGTCTCCCTTGTTTCAGTATGCAGCGTTCTTTGATAAAGATTCACCTGTACTGTTTCTTTATCATGTGGATGGGTGGAGAACAAACAAGTGTGATGTCTTTTAGTATGCTGTGTCCCCTGAAGGGGATTCCAGAGTACTGGAACAGTGGATCAGGAGTTTTTGCTATTATGGTAACTAAGGGTCTTAAGGATCAAGAACATTTAAGAAATTAACTGTCAATAGTGCATTCCAGCCTTCCGGGTCAAAAGAAATAATCTAAAATATGGAGTCAGCAGAGGGAAGAAGTTTCCCTTGTTTCAGTATGCAGTGTTCCTTGATAAAGATTCACCTGTACTGTTTCTTTATCATGTGGATGGGTGCAGAAAAAACAAGTGTGAGGTCTTTTAGTATGCTGTGTCCCCTGAAGGGGATTCCACAGTACTGGAATAGTGGATCTGGAGTTTTTGCTATTATGGTAACTAAGGACCTTAAGGATCAAGAACATTTAAGAGATAAACTGTCAATGCCAAGTGCATTCCAGCCTTCCGGGTCAAAAGAAATAATCTACAATATGGAGTCAGCAGAGGAAAGAAGTCTCCCTTGTTTCAGTATACAGCGTTTTTTGATAAAGATTCACCTGTACTGTTTCTTTATCATGTGGATGGGTGCAGAAAAAACAAGTGTGATGTCTTTTAGTATGCTGTGTCTCCTGAAGGAGATTCCACAGTACTGGAATAGTGGATCAGGAGTTTTTGCGATTATGATAACAAAGGACCTTAAGGATCAAGAACATTTAAGAGATAAACTGTCAATAGTGCATTCCAGCCTTAAATAATCTACAATATGGATTCAGCAGAGGGAAGAAGTCTCACTTGTTCTAATATGCAGTGTTCCTTGATAAAGATTCACCTGTACTGTTTCTTTATCATGTGGATGGATGCAGAAAAAACAAGTGTGATGTCTTTCAGTATGCTGTGTCTCCTGAAGGAGATTCCACAGTACTGGAATAGTGATTATGTGAACATTGTTCGAAAACAATCGAAAACAATTATTCGAAAACAATTATTCGAAAAACAATTATTCGAATGGAAATTTGTTCTAAACAGTTATTCGAAAGGACAATTATACGAAATGATGATTATTTGAAATGTGAAATTCTTTATTTAAACAAAGGTGTAAAAATACCAAAAAGGTTGAAATTCGTGATGAAACAGATTTACTGATAGATGCAAGTTATGCTCTATAGCGTGCAAATACTCTAATACTGAGTACTCCAAAGGTTGCCACTAATTTTTTTATCCTTTCATTCAAGTCACGATATTTCTTTGAACTCTTCATATTTGTGCTTCGTGCTCTTAATTTTGCAATGTGTATTTCTTTTAAATCTTGGTCTCTTTTTAAAGCATCTAGGAACTTCCATAATGTTGGATGATGAGATGACATTTGCTGTAAAAAAAGCTCTGTGCCATCATTCAAGTGCGTTGTTAGTCCTAAGCAAATCAGTATTGACTCTCAAAACAAGCCCACATACTTATTTCAAACATAGGACTACGTCGATGACGTCTTGAAGGACGACCAATCTACGAATCTTCAAAATAATCTGAAATAGGATTTACATTTTGAGGATATATATCTGAATCTAGTAAGGCTTCAAATGATTCAGTAACTTTGTCTACGGGGACAAAGGCTAGGGCTAACAGCATTTGAATTCTTAAAGCAAATTCGGAATCTGTATCGTATATCACTTTTAGACCACAATCACAGATCTTTCGATACAAGCATTGGCCCAAGTGGAAAAGGTATCAATAATGAGAAGCTGTACTGAATTCTTCTTTAGCGTCAGTTATAGTTGCAAGTTCAAAGTCAGAAGTTATGGTTGAAACTACTAAATTTGGAACCATAGACTTAATTTGAGCAAATAAGTTTTATATAAGTTTCAGCCCTTTTATTTGGAAGTAAAGCGTAGACCACAGGAATGGTATAGTTATTTTTCACAGCATGTACAGTATATAATTGTTCAAATAGCTGAGGTACAGTTTTAAATGTTTCGTCCTCTTGTAAATTTTCACTCTTTTCAAGTAGACTCAAATTATTCTGAGTTGCAAATATAAGTATCTTATCATCGTAACTGCTCCCCTTTATGAGTTTTAGTTTGCTCAGTCGTTAAAACAATTTCCCGTCTATGAAGTGGATTAGCTAAGCCTGCTCTTTCATTTTGTCTTACGTTATGAATAGTTCTATTTGAACAATTGCCCATTAGCGTAAGGTTCAAACAACATTTCGAATATTTATCATTTCTGTCGAACAATTTTCCATTCGAATAGCTGTTTTTCGAATACTAGTTCTCGAATAATTATTTTCGATTAATTGTTTTCGAATAATTTTCATGATACGGGAATAGTGAATCAGGAGTTTTTGCAATTATGGCAACTAAGGGCCTTAAGGATCAAGAACATTTAAGAGATAAACTGTCAATTGCAAGTGCATTCCAGCCTTCCAGGTCAAAAGAAATAATTTACAATATGGACTCGGCAGAGGGAAGAAGTTTCCCTTGTTTCAGTATGCGGTGTTCCTTGATAAAGATTCACCTGTACTGTTTCTTTATCATGTGGAGGGATGCAGAAAAAAACAAGTGTGATGTCTTTTAGTATGCTGTGTCCCCTGAAAGAGATTCCACAGTATTGGAATAGTGGATCAGGAGTTTTTGTGATTATGATAACAAAGGACCTTAAGGATGAAGAACATTTAAGAGATAAGCTGTCAATAATGCATTCCAGCCTTAAATAATCTACAATATGGACTAGGCAGAGGGAAGAAGTCTCACTTGTTCTAATATGCAGTGTTCCTTGATGAAGATTCACCTGTACTGTTTCTTTATCATGTGGATGGATGCAGAAAACACAAGTGTGATGTATTTTAGTATGCTGTGTCCCCTGAAGGAGATTCCACAGTACTGGAATATTGGATCAGGAGTTTTCACTATTATGGTAACTAAGGGTGTTAAGGATCAAGAACATTTAAGAGATTAACTGTCATTAGTTCATTCCAGCTTTCCGGGTCAAAAGAAATAATCTACAATATGGACTCAGCAGAGGAAAGAAGTCTCACTTGTTCTAATATGCAGTGTTCCTTGATAAAGATTCACCTGTACTGTTTCTTTATCATGTGGATGGATGCAGAAAACACAAGTGTGATGTCTTTTAGTATGCTGCGTCCCCTGAAGGAGATTCCACAGTATTGGAATAGTGGATCAGGAGTTTTTGTGATTATGATAACAAAGGACCTTAAGGATGAAGAACATTTAAGAGATAAACTGTCAATAGTGCATTCCAGCCTTAAATAATCTACAATATGGACTCAGCAGAGGGAAGAAGTCTCACTTGTTCTAATATGCAGTGTTCCTTGATAAAGATTCACCTGTACTGTTTCTTTATCATGTGCATGGATGCAGAAAAAAACAAGTGTGATGTCTTTTAGTATGCTGTGTCCCCTGAAGGAGATTCCACAGCATTGGAATAGTGGATCAGGAGTTTTTGCGATTATGGTAACAAAGGACCTTAAGGATCAAGGACATTTAAGAGATAAACTGTCAATGGCAAATGCATTCTAGCATTCCAGGTCAAAAGAAATAATCTACAATATGGACTCAGGAGAGGGAAGAAGTCTCCCTTGTTCTAGTATGCAATGTTCCTAGATAAAGATTCACTTGTACTGTTTCTTTATCATTTGGATGAGTGCAGAAAAAACAAGTATGATGTCTTTTAGTATGCTGTGTCCCCTGAAGGAGATTCCACAGTACTGGAATAGTGGATCAGGAGTTTTTGCTATTATGGTAACAAAGGACCTTAAGGATCAAGGACATTTAAGAGATTAACTGCCAATGCCAAGTGCATTCTAGAATTGCGGGACAAAGGGAATAATCTAGAAAATGGACTCAGCTGAAGGAAGAAGTCTCCTTTGTTCGAGTATCCATTGTTCCCTGATAAAAATTCACCTGTATTGTTTGTTAATCATGTGGATGGATGCATACAAAACAAGTGTGGGGTCTTTTAGTAAGCAGTGCCACCTGAAGGAGATTCCACTGGACAGGAATAGTAGATCAAGAGTTTGTGTGCTTATGGTAACTAAGGACCTACTGGATCAAGAGGATTTAAGAGATAAACTGTCAATGGGATGTGTATTCCAGCCTTCCAGGTCAAAGGAAATAATCTACAAGATGGACTCGGCAGAGGGAAGAAGTCTCACTTGTTCCAATATACAGTGTTCCTTGATAAAGATTCACTAGCACTGTTTCCTAATCATTTGGACAGATGTAGCAAAAAAAAAAAAAAAAGTGCGACGTCCTTTAGTAAAGTGTGTAACCTGAAGGAGATTCCAGTAATTGAATACCGGATGAAGAGTTCGTGCGCTTATGGTAACTAAGGATCTTCTGGATCAAGGACAGTTAAGAAATAAACTGTCAATGCTAAGAGTATTCCAGCGTTCTAGGGCAAATGGAATAATCTACAAGATGGACTCAGCAGAGGGAAGAAGTCTCACTTGTTTCAGTATGCAGTGTTCCTTGGTAGAATCACTTGTACTTTTTATCATGTGAACAAATGTAGAAATGAAAAGTGGGAAGTCTTTTAGTATGGTGTGTCCCCTAAAGGAGATTCCATTGTATTGAAATAGTAAAACAACGGTTTGTGGTTAGGTTATTGCAACTAAGAACCTTCTGGATCAAGAGCCATTGAGAGACAAAGTGCCAATGCCCAGTAGATTCCAGCCATCCAGGTCAAAGGAAATAATTTACAAGATGGACTCGCTTGTTCCAGTATGCAGTGTTCCTATGGTAAATATTAACTTGTACTATTTCTTTATAATGTATAAAATGCAAAAGTAAAAAGTGTTAAGTCTTTTAGAATGCTGTATCCCTTGAAGGAGCTTCCTTTGTACTGGAATAGTGCATAAAAATTTTGTGGTCTTGGTTATGGTAACTAAAGACCTTCTGGATCAAAAATGTCAAGTGTATTCCAGCCTTCCTTGTCAAAGAGAATACTTAACAAGATGGACTCAGCAGACAGAACCCAGCCACTGATTAGGACATTTTTGGAGGGCACAGAGGGGTATTCAAAATTAAGTTTCTTATAACAATACAGTGTATACAATATTTATTTCATAACCACAAACCACTATTTTATTTCAACATTAATTGAAAGAATGAAAGGTTGAGCAAATAAGAAGTTTTGCTCTAAAGTGTTCATTGTATCGGAGATAATTACTCAAATTGTCTGACTGTCAAGTTACAAACTTCAAGGCATTCGTTAAGCTCCTGTGTACATCTGATACAGTTTTTTTAATTATCTTATTTTTTACATTAAAAGAGGTTTTTTAGGATTAATTTTGATGACGCTATGTATGTGGCTTTGATTTGAATATAATTTATGTATCATACTTCCTGTAAAAATATTTGCATAGTGTTGTTTACCGAATAAAGATTTTCTATAAGTACTTTCCTTTCTCATTCATTGGTCAGTAAATAACAGTTGTGTGGTTTTCAGAGAATGGCTCAATATAAAATTAGCAGATTATGAAAATTCAAAAAAGGATTGTCGTCGTCGGGGACTAGAAGAACAACCGTTTTATGAAATGACCAAGCTTCGAGGTCAGTTTTCACAATTGCTTCAAGATTGAGGGTTGCCAGATAGGGCTAGCCAATCTCGAACAGCCCTTACTAGTGCTAAACGTGCAATAAGGCATGGAGAGCTTCGACAACTGCATGAGTTGAAGAAAGCGCTTCATAAGGAAGGTCCAAGAAAAACTAGTATGTTTAAAGTCTCACATACTGAACATATCTATTAACAGAGAAGCTCATCTCAATAACATTGATACCAATAGGAAAAATTTTTGATCAGTTGCGCCAAAAGAAAAGAAGTATCAAAGCAAATAATTGGTAAAACTGATAACGCTGTCAGTGGATTCCTAATGGCTGACAGATTAATTTGACGGCATCAGACGAGCTCACAATATTGCAATTTTTGCAATTAAAATACTACAGATTATTTTCATCTTTTGTCTGGCAACAGTTGATTTTTGCCGAATTTCGACTTTTTCTTTGTGTGCATCTTTTCCCACTTTTATGTGGGGTCGATGTTTCTGGCCAGCGTTCTCCATCTACCGCTGTCCCACACTTCATCAACGGTTAACCCCTTTGATTGAGGTCAGGTGTGATACAGTCTATCCACCTTCGCTCTGGTCTCCCTCTCCTTCTCGTTCCCTGTACCTCTATTTCATCACTCACCTCCCAGTACTCTGTTCATTTATTCTCATGACATGACCATACCACCTCAGTCTACTTTCTTGGATCCTATCTGATAGTTTTCTAACTCCTGTGGTACCCCTAATTACCTCATTCCGTGTCTTATCTCTTCTTGTCACCCCACACATCCATCTCGACATTCTCATCTCTGCCACATCCAGCTTCTCTTCTGTCTTCTTTATTGCCCATGTCTCCGCTCCATAAATCATTGCCGGTCTCACAACTGTCCTGTGTACTTTACCTTTCAACTTGGACCTTATTTTCCTGTTGCATAGTATTCCACACACTTTTTCCAATTCTTCCATCCTGCTTGTAGGCTGTGGTTTATTTCTACCCCTAGGTCACCATCCTCTGCAACTGTGGATCCTAAATACTTGAAATTTTCAACTCTTTTCAATCTCTCTCCTTGTAAACTAACTTCCCCATTTTTCATTCTCAAATACTCTGTCTTTTTCCTGCTGATCTTCAATCCTCTATTTTCCATTTCTCTTCTCCACTCCTCCAGTTTCTCTTTTACTACCTCTCGCCTAGTGCTACACAGTATAACATCATCAGCAAAAAGCATACACCAAGGAGACTGATCTCTAATACCTTGTGTTACTACATCTAGGACCAGATCAAATAGGTAAGAGCTCAATGCAGACCCCTAATGTAGTCCCACTTTTACTGGGAAACTTTATTAGGCTTATACTGCTTTTAACATTTGCTTCTACCCTCTCATACATATCTTGGGTGATGCTGACGTATTTCTAAGGGACTCCCTTTTCTCTCATACACCTCCACAGCTCCTGACGTGGTACTCGATCGTATGCCTTCTCCATGTCAATAAAGACCATTTGTAATCCTTTCTGTTTCTCCCGATGTTTTTCTATCATCTGCCTCAAAGCAAATATTGCTTCTACAGTCCCTCTTCCAGGCATGAATTCAAATTGTTCCTCACCAATTGTTGTTTCATCTCAGAGACTCCTCTCAATGATCTTCTCCCATATTTTCATAGTATGGCTTATCAACTTTATGCCTCTGTAGTTGCCACATTCCTGGATGTCTCCCTTCCCAAATAGATGGGAATGATTAGGCTTCTTCTCCATTCCTCTGGCATCTTTTCCTGATTGAAGATCTTCTGCATCAGGTCCCACAAGATATCTATGCCTTCCTCTACAAGACTCTTCCATACCTCTACTGGTATATTACCCGGTCCTGCAGCTTTACCATTTCTCATCTTCTTTACTGCTTGTTCTACTTCTCTTCTAGTCACCCCTATGGTAACTGCCTCGTTTGGGAGTCCATCTTCAAATACTGCTCTTGGGTTCTCCTCACTAATAGTCCTTCAAAATAACTTTCCCACCTTCTTTTAATTTCATTCTCTTCTGCTAGAACTATACCATTGCTATCTCTTATTAGCCTTATCTGTGTCTGGTCTTTAGATGCAGCATCTCGGGCCTTAGCAATTCGTAATATTTTCTTCTCTCCTTCTGGTGTTTCCATCTCTTTATACACTTCATGTAATGTCTCTGCCTTCGCCTTTGCTACTGCTCTTCTTGCTTCTTTCTTTACCTGTTTATAGTTTTCTTCATCCTGCTCTTGTCTTGATAGATCTGCCTTCTTCTTGTCTTCTTTTTTAGTTTTTACCCGTTCTTGCACCTCATCATTCCACCACCACGATTCTTTATCATTTGGGGGTCTTCTTTGATGACTTTCCAAGTACTTCCTCGCCGATCCTTAGAATCACTTTACTATTCTCGGTCCACCATTCTTGTACATCCTCATGTAACCTTACTGCTTCCAGCACTCTTTCCTTAAACAAGACTCTCAGTTCTTCCTCTTTCAATTTCCACCACTTAATCTTTGGGTCCATTCTCGTCTTTTTACCTCTTCTACAATTCCTTAGTATGCAATCAACTACCACTAACCTGTGTTGAGCTGCTATATTCTCCCCATTTATCACCTTGCAATTTCTAACCTACATCAGATGGTTTCTCTTACACAACAGCAAATCTATCTGGCTCTCCCTGCTACCGCTACTTGAAGTAATCAGTCTGTTAATCTTTTTCTCAAAGAAGGTGTTGATCATTGCTAGGTCAACAGCCACTGCAAAATCAATTACTCTTTCTATCCCATCATTTCTCTCACCCACACCCCAACCTCCATGCACTCTCTCTCTATCCCTTCCCTACTTATTCCCAAGTGGGCATTCAGATCTCCTCCTATAATTACCCTTTCTGTTGCAGGAATTATTCCAAGATCCTGGTCCATCTCCTCCCAGGAGATGGACCAATGCAGAACAAACAAGTGTGAAATCTTTTAGTACGCTGTATCTCCTGAAGGAGATTCCATTTGTACTGGAAGAGTGGGTCAGATGTTTGTGGGTTTGGTTATGGTACCTATGGACCTTCTGCATCAAGGGCCATTGAAAGAAAGTCAATCTCAATTGCATTCCAGCCTTCCAGGTCAAAGAGAATAATCTACCAGATGGATTCAGTATACAGTGTTCCTTGATAAAGATTCACTTGTACTGTTTCTTTATCATGTGGACAAATGCAGAAGTAACAAGTGTGGAGTCTTTAAGTACGTTGTGTCCCCTGAAAGAGATTCCAATGTTCTCGAATAGTGGAACAAAAGTTTGTGGGTCTGGTTATGGTAAGCAAGGTCCTTCTGGATCAAGAGCCATTGAGAGAAACTGTTAATGCCAAGTGTATTCCAGCCTTCCAGGTCAAAGGGAATAATCTACAAGTGGGACTCGACAGAGAGAAGAAACCTTACTTGTTCCAGTATGCAATGTTCCTTAATAGAGATTAACCTGTACTGTCTTTATCATGTGGAAAAATGCAGAAAAAACTGGTAAAAAACCTTGACGCCTCACTAAAAGGAAAACATTGTGTAATACACTAGTAGCAGCCTGAGCACCCTGTGTGGTTTAAGGAACTAGCAATTTGACTGTCTCCTCTTTTTCTTCTTTGTCTGCATCTTTTCCCACTTCTATGTGAGGTTCATGTTTCTGGAGAGCATTCTCCATCTACCACTGTCCCACACTTCATCACCGGTTAATCCCTTTGATCGAAGGTCATCCTTGATACAGTCCACCCACCTTCGCTTTGGTCTCCCTTTCCTTCTCCTTCCCGGTACTTCCATTTTCATCACTCTCCTCCCAATATACTGTTTATCTCTTCTCATGACATGACCATACCACCTCAGTCTACTTTCTCGGATCTTATCTGATAGTTCTCTAACTCTTGTGGTAACCTTATCTTATCTCTTCATGTCATCCCACACATACATCTCAACATTCTCATCTCTGCCACATCCAGCTTCTTCTCTTCTGTCTTCTTTATTGCCCTTGTCTCCGCTCCATACACCATTGCTGGTCTCACAACTGTCCTGTGTACTTTACCTTTCAACTTTACCCCTATTTTCCTGTCACATAGTACTCCATTTTTTTTGCTTTATACCTCACTTAGTTTGCTTAATATCTACCTTGTTCTTTGGTCACACACAGATTAAAGGTAGATGATGATTATTACCTTGAAAAAAATATCCATATCTTAAAATAATATACGAAAAAATACGAGTTGAAGTGAAACGAGCGCTGATAGAACTTTATACAACTTTTTTATATTTGGTTTTTTACCTACAAATTTTATCCAAATGTAGATGAAAATACCGTAATTGGATTTTGTAGAAAAAAACCTCTTGAATGTCATGAAACTAAAATTAAAGCAAGGAAGAAAAATATTGGTGAAATATTTGTCTTTGTAACAAACTAGATGTCATTGCAAATCTAGGCAACGTTTTGTCGATGCATCCCGCCCGCCCACGATTACACGTCATCAAAATATTCCAATACTCATCATGAGACTTTTTTTTATTTTTTCCTTCGTAGCTCACCTATTTCCCCACTATTGGCACACGTGGACAAGCTGCTGCAATGCATTTAAGGTAATATTTTGAAACTGCTCATTGGACAAAGTAACAGTTGATCCAGATCATCGGTTACAGAATGAAGACTCGCAATCTGAAAAGGCCCGAATCTAGGATCCATTATCCCTGAATTCTGAGTCATGGCAATAAACTCAGGGACGAAGCCGAGTGTCACCTCCCCCAATCCCCTTGAATGGGCAACGTCGTAGGATAGACCATGAAATTTACCTTGCTTTGCAGAAGCTAAAGCGAATAGGAAAACTGTCTTTAAAGTGAAGTGGCAATCTGTTGCCTGGCATAATGGTTTAAAGGGAGTGCCCTTCAGGGATGGAAGGACGAAAACTTCGTTGCAAGGAGGTCTAACTTCTGACTGGAAGCAGGTAATCTCATAGCTTTGTATGATGAGAGATAACTCCACCGAAGAGGAAAGATCGACTCCCTTCAGTCTTAAGTCCATGCTTAAGGCTTAGCGGTAAACTTTCACTGCCTAGACCGAGAGGAGCTTTTCCTCCCGAAGGTATACAAGGAACTCCGCTATTACTGGAATAGCTGTAGTGAAAGAGAGATACCCCTTCCATGACACTAACTAAGGAAGACTGTCCACTTTGCTTGGTAGACTGATGCATAGGATCTTTGCAGGTATCCAGACATCCTCCTCGTGACTCACTGCAAAAAGCCTCTCTGAGAGAAGAGATGCTGGATAGTCTCCAGGCGTGAAGGCGAAGAGATGCTAATGGTTTGTGAAAGTTGTTCACGTGTGGTTGTCTGAGTAGATCTGGTCGTGGAGGGAGGTCCCTCAGAAGCTTTATCAGGAGGGGCACAAGGTACGGGAACCATACTGTGGGATGCCATAGCAGAGCTATGAGCATCATGAATAGGATGTTGGATGCTCTGGTTTTGTTGAGCACTCTTCTCATTTGACAGAATGGCAAAGACGTACACGTCGATGTTGTCCCACTGTTGTTGAAATGCATTTTGACAGAGAGCCTGAGGGTCCAGGAGTGGGGAGCAGTAACGTGGGACCCTGAAGTTCAGGGATGTCACGAACAGGTCCACAGTTGGGAAAACCCCAAAAGTCAGGTCTTTGCTGGCTATCAGATGATTCAAAGACCATTTGGAGCCCACTATCTGAGTCACTCTGCTCAGATTGTCTGCGAGCACATTCCTCTTGCCTAGAATGAAGTGAGGCGATAGGGACACCGAATGTTCTTCTGTCCATCTTAGAGTCTCTACTGTTAGATAGCATAGGGGCTGCTATAAGGTACTGCCTTGTTTATTTATGTGCGCCACTACTGTGGTGCTGTCGCTTATCAACACCGCAGAGTGACCTTCCAGGAACTATTGAAGAGCTAGAAAGGCTGCTCTCATCTCTAAGAGATATATGTGCTGGTACCTTTCGGACTCGGACCATATCCCAGAGGCCATATGGGGCAGCATCTGGGCCCACCACCCTTCTTTCGATGCACCTGTATAGAACATCAATTCCGGGGGAGAGACGAGGTCTGTCCCTATTTGGAGGTTCTCTTCTGCCACCCACCACTGAAGATCAGTCCTCTGCTCCTGTCTCAGGGGAACAATAGTATCCGGGTAGCAGGTGTGCTGGCTCCACCTGGATTTCAGTTGCTACTAGAGAGATTGAATCTTGAGGCGACCATTGGGAACTAGATGGACCAGGGATGCTAGGTGACAGAGGAGACACAGCCACTACTGGGCTGGAATCTTTTCTTGTCTGAGGAAGGGGTTTGCCACTTTCCTCAGCCTGTGTACTCTGTCGTCTGATGGAAATACTTTCTGAACCTTGGTGTCTATTATCAAACCTAGGTATACCAGTATTTGAGAGAGAAGCAGTGATGACTTCTCGTGATTCATTACGATCCTCAGATCCTGACAAAACTCGAGTCGTCTGTCTCATGGTTGAAGAAGGGTCGTCATCAAGTTTGCTATAAGTATGTGCCTATGTGCCTATGAGATCCAGCATGCAAATGAAATCCTGAGGACTTACTGCTTGAATGACCGTGTCTACCATCTCCATCCTGAAAGGAGTTTGTATGATAAACTTGTTCAGAGTTGAGAGATCGATGACTGGTCTCCAGCCTCCTGTTACCTATACCTATCTTGTTACCTCAAAACCTCAAGTTTCCTTGTTACCATTGCTGTACGTAATCGCTGAATGTCTAGGTTCACGTTAAATAATTTTTATTTCATCTCTTGATGATTATTTATCATGTTTAATTATTATATTTCAGCAGCATACAATTCTTTAGTTTTATTATTAAACAATTATTATATTGTTCATTTCTATGTTTTATTCAATTTCAAACAACTATGCTCACTCATTTAAATTAGTTGTGTATTTAAAGTGATTAATAACAAAAAATATTTAATTGACCGAACACAATACATATGTAATTAACCATTACTAGTGTAAGTCAGTGACTGAATTATGGCTGCGTGAGCAGTGATGTCACAAAATATACAAACTCAGCCCTCCAAACTCCCAACATAAATTCCACACACAAATGACAAATTCGTAGTTAATTTGTATTTTTCCCTAATACAAACCGGGAATTATCTATATGTGGATATATCTTTTGGCAAGGCTGAAAGGTAGCCAATCAAACTTTTTGGTGCGAGCCTGGGTAGGGGGGGCTAGTGGTACCAGCTACCTGTATATATACTCACGGAGTGGTGAAACTAGATACTTTTTCTCTTATGTTTGGAGAGAGAGGTTGACAAACATTGTTTTTCACGCTCTTGTTACGCTGGTTTTCTCTTTTTTAGTGAATTGTGCTTCTTCGTTGACGCTCCCATGCGATCATGCCCTGGTTGCAAGGGTCGCCCTTGCAAGCTTCATGTTGTCGGAGTTGTGACGAGTGTAAGGAGTGGTCTGCCTCCCAGTGGAAGAAGTTAGGATGAGAAGGGCTAGGCGCAGTCACTCTCTCTCAGGTTCTAACTCGGAGGCAAAGCGATAGAGTTTCCTCTTCTTTTTTGCGCTCTCCTACACCTCTTTCCGAAGCTCTTCCTCAACCATCTTCCTACGGAAAACAACAAAGTAGGAGTGCAGTACCTTTAAATCCCGAGTGATCCCAGGGACTTGGAGGTGTTATTGCTTCCGTTAGAGAAACAACTTTTCCTTCTGCCGCTACGATGCCCTTCCTTATTTCAGACATTTTGCAGGCTTGGCCCTTCACCAGTTGCTAACTTTGGCCTGGGCATTTACGAAGTTCTCCTTTTGCCCTCCGGACTGCCTCCTGCTGACGACAAGCCTTCTACACCATCCGGTGGCATCGTCGTCTCCTAATTTACAGACCACTGTTTCTCCCTTCAGGAATGTTAACAGCCCGCAGGCTAACTTCCTTCCTACTGCTGCTGCAGACGGTCTCCAGGTGGACAGGGGTTCATCTGATCATGGATTGCAGGGACGAGACTCATCACCTCGTCTTCTTGGTTGATCAGGATGTCTTTCTCAACAATCCAATGAAGATCACTGGGGCGAGACTCATCACCTCGTCTTCCTGGTCGGTCAGGATGTCGTTCGCAACACTCCAATGATGAGATCGGATTTTCTTCTGATCAAGGATTGCAGGAATGAGCCTCACCGACTCGTCTTCTTGTCGGTCACCCTTGGGATGTCGTTCGCGACAATCCAATGAGGAGAAAAGAATTTATTCTGTTCAAAGATAGCAATTGCGAGACTCATCACCCATTCTTTCTGGTCGGTCAGAATGTCATTCACGACAATCCGATGTCAACATAAGAGGTCAAAGGTCATCATGATCTCAACGCTATTCTTTATGAAGATGTCATAACTCTAGGGCTTCACGCTCACAAGAGCGAAAGTTATCATGGTCTCGGCGTTCTTTCCAGAGACGTTCTAATAAAGAGTTCAAGATTACGAATCGTACGATCACGAGATTTACGCACACAATTTCGAGATAAACGATTGTGTGCGTAAATCTCGTGAACATGAGCTTGAATCTCGTGATCGTAAATTTTGTGATCATGAGCTTAAATCTCATGATCGTAAAATTCGTAATTTTGAACTCTATTAGAATGTCTCCGGAAAGAAGAATGCCAAGACCGTGATAACCTTCGCTCTTGTGAGCGTGAAGAATCCCCCAAGATATGTATGAGAGGGTAGAAGCAGATGTTAAAAGCGGTATACGCCTAACAGAAAGTTTTTCCAAGTAAATGTGGGACTATATCAGGGGTCTGCATCGAGCTTACCTATTTGATCTGGTCATGGATGTAGTAACAAAAGGTATTAAATATCAGTCTCCTTGGTGTATGCTTTTTGCTGATGATGTTATACTGTGTAGCACTAGGTGAGAGGTAGTAAAAGAGAAACTGGAGGAGTGGAGAAGAGAAATGGAAAATAGAGGATTGAAGATCAACAGGAAAAAGAGAGTATTAGAGATAAAAAAATGGGGAGAATGGGGAAATTAGTTTACAAGGAGAGAGATTGAAAAGAGTTGAAAATTTCAAGTATTTAGGATCCACAGTTGCAGAGGATGGTGACCTGGGGGTAGAAATAAACCACAGCCTACAAGCAGGATGAAAGAATTGGAAAAAGTGTGTGGAATACTATGCAACAGGAAAATAAGGGCTAAGTTGAAGGGTAAAGTACACAGGACAGTTGTGAGACCGGCAATGATGTATGGAGCGGAGACATGGGCAATAAAGAAGACAGAAGAGAAGAAGCTGGATTTGGCAGAGATGAGAATGTTGAGATGGATGTGTGGGGTGACAAGAAGAGATAAGACACGGAATGAGGTAATTAGGGGTACCACAGGAGTTAGAAAACTATCAGATAAGATCCAAGAAAGTAGACTGAGGTGGTATGGTCATGTCATGAGAAGAAATGAACAGTATACTGGGAGGAGAGTGATGAAATGGAGGTACAGGGAATAAGAAGGAGAGGGAGACCAGAGCGAAGGTGGATAGACTATATCACAGATGACCTCAATCAAAGGGATTAACCGGTGATGAAGTGTGGGACAGCGGTAGATGGAGAACACTGGCCAGAAACATCGACCCCACATAAAAGTGGGAAAAGATGCAGACAAAGAAAAAGTCGAAATTCGGCAAAAATCAACTGTTGCCAGACAAAAGATGAAAATAATCTGTAGTATTTTAATTGCAAAAATTGCAATATTGTGAGCTCATCTGATGCCGTCAAATTAATCTGTCAGCCATTAGGAATCCACTGACAGCGTTATCAGTTTTTCCAATTATTTGCTTTGATACTTCTTTTCTTTTGGCACAACTGATCAAAAATTATTCCTATTGGTATCAATGTTATTGAGATGAGCTTCCCTGTTAATAGATATGTTCAGTATGTGAGACTTTCAACATACTAGTTTTTCTTGGTCCTTCCTTATGAAGCGCTTTCTTCAACTCATGCAGTTGTCGAAACTCTCCATGCCTTATTGCACGTTTAGCACTAGTAAGGGCTGTTCGAGATTAGCTAGCCATATCTTGCAACCCTGAATCTTGAAGCAATTGTGAAAACTGACCGCAAAGCTTGGGTCATTTCATAAAACGGTTGCTCTTTTAGTCTCCGACGACGACACTCCTTTTTTTAATTTTCATAACCTGCTAATTTTATATTGAGCCATTCTCTGAAAAACCACACAACTGCTATTTAATGACCAATGAATGAGAAAAGAAAGTATTTATAGAAAATGTTTATATGGTAAACAACACTATGCAAATATTTTTACAGGAAGTATGATACATGAATTATATTCAAATCAAAGGTACATACATACCGTCATTAAAATTAATCATAAAAAACCTTATTTAATGTAAAAAATAAGATAATTAAAAAAAAACTGTATCAGATGTAGAATAAATTTGAAATGGGCCTATATGAATTTAGCTCGTTTACATCACCTTTTCCTTTGTAAATTGGTTTGATCAACGCAGTTTTTTCACAGCTAGGAAAACAGGATTGTGATATACTTAGGTTAATTATGTTCAGGTAAATATTATATACAACTTGCTTGTTTGGAGCTTCACTTATTGAACTGTTTGGGAAAGGGTCGTTTCCACAATATGTATTCTTCATCTCTCTCATAACCTTTAACAAGTCGCACATATTTATTTCCTTAAATTTTATTAACTTCTTTTCCTCCTTCACTGGCATAGCTGACTGTCCTTCCAAGTGATTTTGGGGGAAACCTCTATAGATTTTATCAATTTTTTCATTGAAAAATATAGCAAATCTCTCTGCACAAACTTTGTCAGGCAAGACATATTTTTTCCTTAATCCCATCAAATCATCTAGGTTTATGTGAAAGTCCTTCATGTTATTGGTTTTTTTTTTACATTCGCCGTTGTAGAATTTTCTTTTTGTTTTTTTTTTCTCTAACAGGATGTTATAGTCATTTCTGGCCTTATTATATAGATTTCTGGCTTGTGAGGATTTGGCTCTTTTCCATCTACCTTCCATCTTACGTCTTTTTTGCCTTTAATAGCTCACTATTATACCATCTAACATTTTCGCGTACAACTATTTGTTTGTTCTTTATGGGACACATGGTATCGTACATTTTTCCAAAATTGTCGTTATATTTCTTGGTATAACACCCAACACATTCTCTGTCTACCATATGTTCACATTGTATGTTCTCACAAGACATTTGCGCTACACTAGCTTCAATAAAATTCTCAGCATCAAAATTTTCCCGTTCCCTATATGTGATCCATTTTTTTCAATACTCTGGTGCAATTTATATTAACATCGAAAGTGATGAGTTTATGTGTTTTTGAGATCTCAAAGTCTGGTTCCACTTCAAGGTTTCTTATTTGGTCTGAATCTTTTCCACATATGACCAAGTCGAGTGTATGACCACCTACTGACGTTGATACCGAAACACTGTTTATTAAATTAAACATCTCAAATACTTCCTTGAGTTCTTTAGTCTTATAATCGTTTTCATCATCTACCCAACAATTAAAGTCACCACCAATTAATGTATTTTTAATATCGTCCACCACACCCACAAGAATACTAAATTCTTCAATGAATTTCCTCATATTACTCCCTGGTGGTCTATATAATGATATTATATTCAATACCTTACTGTTTCTTGTCAGTTTTAAATAGATATATTCAAACGTTTCAAATACTATTTCATTCATGATAGAAAACCTAGAGAAGGTTTTCGACACGAAGACACCCACTCCTCCTCCAGTTTTGTCCTTTGTTGGTACGTGGTAGAAATCGTGAGTACACGGTGTCATCTCCTGAATCTTTGAGTTATCACTAATATTTCCCTGCAACCAAGTTTCCGTTAATAAGCATAAATCTAATTCCATTTCGTTAATAAGATTTCTAATCTTTATGGTTTTATTCCCCACCGATTGAATATTTATCAGACCAAACTTGACCAATGGGCTAGACTCCATGATCGGTTCTATTTTTTATCCTGGTAAGCTCCTCCTTGTATACTTTACAGTTATCATCATATGTCTTATGATTCGTATCATTGTAATTCCTCACTGTGCAGTTATGACACTTTAACGAATTTACAGTACAATCCGTGGTTCGATGTTCCTGGCTACACTTGGCACATACCTGAGTCTTGCTACAATTTTCGGCAGTATGACCAAATTCCTGGCATTTATAACACTGAAATACATTGTAGGAATCATGAATTTTGCAACATCCTCCAAGCGTGGTATATACTCTATCATTCCTTTTACGGAAGACTTTCCTGATAGTTGGACTACACTTTATAATGACATGTAATTTACCGCTTTGTCTTGATTTAAACTTCCTGATCAATTTAAAGTACTCTTCATTTTCACATATATCATTCAACCATTCATTCTTCTCCATTATACTGGCAATTATATCATCTTCATTTTCATCAATATTGCAGACCTTGATCTTAGGTTTAAGTAGAACCTTTTTATCTACTTCTACCTTAATGTCATTCTTGACCTCTTCTAAGTCATTTTTAGCCTTTTCTAACCCAGCTTTATCCGCAAAATTAGCTACCAAGTGGCCTTGTTTAGAGGTTTTGACCTGTTCAACATTCGTGGTTATCCTCTTCATGATAGTTTTCTTGATCTCTGAAGCCTTCGTATTTTCCTCCGTAGATATTATAACCAAAGTGTTTTTTTATTTCAACCTACTTGATTATGTCAAGTTCACGCCAGTTCCCGCATCGTTCACGCCAGTTCACGACAGAATGCGTGCCAGTGCGTGCCACAAATGCGTGCAAGTGTCAGGGGGGCTTAAGTTTTCTTGATCTCTGAAGCCTTCGTAATTTCCTCCGTAGATATTATAACCAAAGTGTTTTTTTTATTTCAACCTACTTGATTATGTCAAGTTCACGCCAGTTCCCGCATCATTCACGCCAGTTCACGACAGAATGCGTGCCAGTGCGTGCCACAAATGCGTGCAAGTGTCAGGGGGGCTTAAGTTTTCTTGATCTCTGAAGCCTTCGTATTTTCCTCCGTAGATATTATAACCAAAGTGTTTTTTTATTTCAACCTACTTGATTATGTCAAGTTCACGCCAGTTCCCGCATTGTTCACGCCAGTTCACGACAGAATGCGTGCCAGTGCGTGCCACAAACGCGTGAAAGTGTCAGGGGGGCTTAAGAATGTTTGGCGTTGTCGTAATTCTCCAGTTCCTTATTAAACTGGGGTTCCCTTCCACCCGCTCAGTATCGGATATTATTATTATTATTATTATTATTATTATTATTATTATTATTTGCTAAGCTACAATCCCAGTTGGAAAAAATGATATTGATAATGACGGAAAAAGTAAAAAATCAAAATGGAAATCTCGTCGACGTAGCCTAATCCTTGGCCCAAAAGAGTTGAAAACATTTAAAAGGAAAACATGGCGAGGTTTTTATGCTTTGATATCGTCGCATTTGAAGAATCTTCTCCAACCGAACTTTGTGGCAAAAAAAAAAAAAAAAAAAAAAAAAAAAAGAAATAAAAAGAAAAAAAAAACGCTCAGTCCTACGGATGCGTTAGGCAGTTGATGCTTAACTGATTGTTGTATAGACTCGCTTATTCAGCCATTTTCTAATCTTTCTTTCTAGTTGTGACGCTCTTCCTTTCTTCCTCATCTGTGGCTTTGATCTAACTGATTTTATTATTTAATTAGCGTATTTAAATTGTCTACAGATACTTGAAACACTTGGGATTACCTCTGCTCCTTTCTTGTTGCTGCTCCTCTCACTCCGAGGAAATTACACCGAAGCAAATTATCTCCTCGATTTCATAGACAAAAATGCTTATACAATTAGTTATCCCATATAGAAATAATTAAATTGCATAATAAATATATAATATTTCTTTAAAAGTATAATTCACATTAATTTCTGAATTTCTAAAATTTTGATTGTTTTATAGCCAAAAAAATTACATAGATATTTAGAATATCGATGTATTACGAAATTATTTTGATGGGTATTGTGCGTGCAGAATTGCACAATATGGTCATTGTCGGTATTCTCATTTACAGTATTTTTGGTATCAACCATTAGCATTAACAAATGATAGGTTTTATGCATAACGTAAAATAATTCTATGGTCCTAGACCTTTTCCAAGAATTTGTTGTTTTCTTTGATCGTAAACAACTGTCTTTCTTGATGAAAGTTTAAGAGTAATTCTATTGTTCCATTTTACCCCGAATTCGGTTGTGATGAAATTAGTTATGGCAACCTAATTTGCTTTTCCAAACTTTCCCTTGTTTCATGGCCGTCTTCTGAACTTGTACATCATATCCACTTTTGTAACTCGTTCTCTCCACGTTCCAAAATGTTCTATATTACTTTCTTTGCACAGGTCACAAACATCATCTCTGCATTTTCTCCTGATATTTGCTTTTATTTTGAGAAAGTTTTCCTTGCTCTCATTATCAGAGATAAATTTAAAAGTAAATTATTGGAAAGAAACTTGGGTTGGGCTATTTGTCAGAATGTGCGCATGTGGATGGAAGCCTAGATGAAATGAGAGCATACAATCCAGTGGTTCTAGCCTCTACTAGTTCTTGACAAAGTCTATATATATATATATATATATATATATATATATATATATATATATATATATATATATATATACATATATACATATATATATATATATATATATATATATATATATATATATATATATATATAGTCAAGCAAAAGATTGCTTGACATTAATACCAGAATGAATAAATAAATTAGATTCACATATTATATATATATATATATATATATATATATATATATATATATATGTATATATATATATATATATATATATATACATATATACATATATATGTATAAATATATATATATATATATATATATATATATATATATATATATATATATATATATATATATATACAGTGTTTGCCTAAGAATATTATACCTAGAAAATAATGACGTCTTCTAAAAGATAAAATTTTTTCTATCATTATCTATTACTTGGTTCATTAATGTCTTTAGGAAGTTTCGTCCTTTGAGATTTACTTAGGATTCCGTTAGACCCAACTTGTGAAGGTTTAAATGCTCAGTTTGCCCCTCCTCGCCTTACTTTTATATGTGACTTGAAGTTTGCACTTCTGATTTTAAAATTCTTATTAAGTCTATAGGCCTAGAAATAAAATTAAGTAAGTACAGTATACTACACAGAGACTGTGGAGAAATTTCACAAATACTTAACGGCCAGATAGACACCCTTTGTAAGTTACAAGATTTGATGCAAATATTTATTGTTGCTACCTGATGTATCCCCATGCCCTAGTACGTTATAAAGCCATGACTACAGAGCATTATTATTATTATTATTATTATTATTATTATTATTATTATTGTAGAATCTGCACATTATAGCTGTGGGTTGATATGTCTGACCTTATTATAGACTTCCGTTCATAAAGTAAAATTAAATAGAGGTACAATTAATTATAGTTTTAATAGCGAATATAACCCACCACCTGGCTTATTTACTTATTTATTTATCATTATTTTTTCTCCCTGAATGAACCCCAAGAGAGATTAGACCTATACTGTATAGGAAACGTTGACTATAACCTGAGATTTGGCTTATAATGATTTATTGCAAGTTTAGAAACCACGACCCTATCTAACATTTGCTTTATACTCAAAACGACTTAAGCAAAATCAAATAATAACTTTGAATTCATAACCCAAATGCATAAATTGTTATCAGTAGACAACAGGACTAAGCTTAAATTATTTTCCCTCTTGACGACCTCTTTCCCACTCAGTTTCAGTAGTCACGGTGTTCATAGGGATTCGGTCTACATTAACGTAATTTTATTTTTTTCTGAAACATTATTGTAGCACGATTGTTTTAACGATCTAATATTTTTTCAATAATAATTTTTTTTATAACGGTTCCCCAACTTTGTTTCATACATACACATGTTTGCAAAGTGAAATATAAGATTTATTACTAAGTGAGGAGTTATGGTCAACGCTTGTCAAATGCAAAAATAAATATCACCAGACTGGCTACATACTGGACACGGGAATCCCCCTCCCTACCCCCTGTATTAGTAAAGGAAGAAAAGAATAAGAAAGATGAGAGAGAGAGAGAGAGAGAGAGAGAGAGAGAGAGAGAGAGAGAGAGATTTCAACACCAGACCAAAGAAAGCCTGTTGCTGTTTTGCTGGATAACCGGGGGACGTCAGTGACAGGATACTCTCTTTCTATCCTGCCTGTCTCGGAACCCCAAACCGAGAGGTAGTCCTGAATCGGAAGACACCTAAGAGGAAGGATCCTCAACGGAGTCGATTTCTTAGGGCTTGACCCGACCCAGGACTCTCGGAAAACCCGAGTCTCTTTACTTTAGGTTATCCAGGACGATTCACTCATCACTGGTCAAAAAATCTTCTCCATTTAAGTAGACTCAAACATTTTATGCAAAGTTTATAGATTTGTTGATATATTCATAATTTTTATATAAAGTTTGATAATTAAGAATTTAGTTGCCTTTCATAATAATCATCATTATAGCTATTTATGAATTTTAAACATTCTTTTAGAAAATAAATCAATATTTTGATGGCCATTGGTAGGCACCCATTGATACTATTGCGAAAGTTATTGGGTACTGTCAGATCCCTCTCTGGATAAAGCACATTTTCCTTTTACTCAATTTTCGAGTCAACACAATATAAATCTCTATTAACTTTTAAAGGACAAAACTGAATAACACTATTTCTATTTAAATATGATTTCAAGAAAATAGTTTACTTAAGAAATCATTGATTAAAATTGTGTGTTAATGTACTGTACAAAAGAGGAAGATCAAATAAATAGATTCAGAGAGTTGACTCGAGCGGCCGACCCTGTTATACAATGGGGATAATGTGGTCGAAAGAAGCAGACAGTTACTTGAATAGCTAAACTCTTCTATAGTCGATGCTTTGCAATGAGACTATAGCTGTTAGGAACCTTGTTTTCAATTATGGCTCGGCAATAGCTTATCAGGAAGCAGCGGGTTCTCTGGTGTGTTGCAAGGAGTCTAAAACGATTAAAACATTATTTACAAGAACAATATCAAGTCGACTTTTCAGGGGTCGGAGGTTTAGTCTGAACACTGTGTCACTGAGATGTGCTTTAAAGTTAAAAGACTTTTCACCCTCAAATTCAATATTCCGTATTTGTTAGGCCTATAAGCATTTCCATTCCTTAACTTGAATATCCAGCCTAGAATTTCCATCGAACAGTCACAAATAATTTCCAAGATTTCACTATAACTGTTGTTTGTTCGTAAATATGAATGTGTAAAGAACAAACAATATCAGTAGACCATGTTTGATACAATTCTTTGGAAACTTCAATTTTACACAATGTGATGTATGAAGTAGATGATGAAAGGAGAAGTAGTGATTTTTTTTAAAAGCTCAAGATAGAGACGGCTGGCAAAATGTAACCGGGGCCGTTAGGGTCAATAGGCCTAGGAAAAGATGATGACCATATAATGTATTTTAATTTAAACGCTTTAAAATATAAAAATAATAAAACTTGTCAGTTTAATTCATGAAAAGTAACTCATCAAAATAGTTTCTCTTAACTATTTTATCCCTCAGAATCTGAAGTTGTCTAAATTTAGGGGAAATTGCGTATTTGTTTGTACACTGAAATAGATCATATTTGCTGCTACTGAAGAAACGCAAGAGGAATACAAATGCTTGATTTTAGAATACTGCACAAAAGCAACGATGTTCCGGTAATGTCAGGTAGGCCTACAATGCAAAGCTATATAGCTACAGAAGCTGTAATGTCATATAGGCCTACTATACAACGCTTATAACGTGTAAATGCAGAAGCTATAATGTCAGATATGCCTACAATGCAACGCTTAAAACATGTAGATGCAGAAGCTGTAATGTCCTATAGGCCTACAATGCAACGTTTAAAACATATTGATGTATTGCAGAAGCCATGACTCCGTTTTCTCTCTCCTCGGATGTTCGAATGGTATTTCTTTTAAAAATTACTCCTTTCATTATTGCCTTTTTTCTTATTTTGTGAAAGAGAGATAAAGAGAACTGTCCATGATCACTTTATTCAAATTTAAGGCTTTGAAGAGAGAGAGAGAGAGAGAGAGAGAGAGAGAGAGAGAGAGAGAGAGAGAGAGAGAGAGAGAGTATGCCTTCACCTAAAGGAAAACTTACTATTCAGCAAATGTAAATAAAAATAATCTCCCTTTAGGAGATTTAAATTGTTTATATATACTTGAAACACTTGGGATTACCTCTGCTCCTTTCTTGTTGCTGCTCCTCTCACTCCGAGGAACTTACACCGAAGCAAATTATCTCCTCGATTTCATAGACAAAATGCTTATACAATTAGTTATCCCATATAGAAATAATTAAATTGCATAATAAATATATAATATTTCTATAAAAGTATAATTCACATTAATTTCTGAATTTCTAAAATTGTAATTGTTTTATAGTAACAAAAATTACATAGATATTTAGAATATCGATATATCACGAAATTATTTTGATGGGTATTGTGCGTGCAGATTTGCACAATATGGTCACTTAGTATTCTCATTTACAGTATTTTTGGTATCAACCATTAGCATTATTAACAAATGATACGTTTTATGCATAACGTAAAATAATTCTATGGTCCTAGACCTTTTCCAAGAATTTGTTGTTTTCTTTGACCGTAAACAACTGTCTTTCTTGATGAAAGTTTAAGAGTAATTCTATTGTTCCATTTTACCCCGAATTCGGTTGTGATGAAATTAGTTATGGCAACCTAATTTGCTTTTCCAAACTTTCCCTTGTTTCATGGCCGTCTTCTGAACTTGTACATCATATCCACTTTTGTAACTCGTTCTCTCCACGTTCCAAAATGTTCTATATTACTTTCTTTGCACAGGTCACAAACATCATCTCTGCATTTTCTCCTGATATTTGCTTTTATTTTGAGAAAGTTTTTCCTTGCTCTCATTATCAGAGATAAATTTGAAAGTAATATATTGGAAAGAAACTTGGGTTGGGCTATTTGTCAGAATGTGCGCATGTGGATGGAAGCCTAGATGAGATGAGAGCATACAATCCAGTGGTTCTAGCCTTTGCTAGTTCTTGACAAAGTCTATATATATATATATATATATATATATATATATATATATATATATATATATATATATATATATATATATATATATATAGTCAAGCAAAAGATTACTTGACATCAATACCAGAATGAATAGATAACTTAGATTCACATATTATATATATATATATATATAAATATATATATATATATATATATATATATATATATATATATATATATATATATACAGTATATGTATATATATATATATATATATATATATATATATATATATATATATATTATTATTATTATTATTATTACTATCCAAGCTACAACCCTAGTTGGAAAAGCAAGATGCTATAAACCCAGGGGCTCCAACAGGGAAAAATAGCCCAGTGAGGAAAGGAAATAAGGAAATAAATAAGTGAAGAGAACAAATCAACAATAAATCATTATAAAATAAGTAACAACATCAAAACAGACATGTCATATATAAACTATTAACAAAATCAAAAACAAATATGTCATAAATAAACTATAAAAAGACTCATGTCCGCCTGGTCAACAAAAAAGCATTTGCTCCAACTCTGAACTTTTGAAGTTCTACTGATTCAACCACCCGATTAGGAAGATCATTCCACAACTTGGTAACAGCTGGAATGAAACTCCTAGAGTACTGCGTAGTATTGAGCCTCGTGATGAAGAAGGCCTGGCTATTAGAATTAACTGCCTGCCAAGTATTACGAACAGGATAGAATTGTCCAGGGAGATCTGAATGTAAAGGATGGTCAGAGTTATGAAAAATATTATGCAACATGCATAATGAACTAATTGAACGACGGTGCCAGAGATTGATATCTAGATCAGGAATAAGAAATTTAATAGACCGTAAGTTTCTGTCCAACAAATTAAGATGAGAATCAGCAGCTGAAGACCAGACAGGAGAACAATACTCAAAACAAGGTAGAATGAAAGAATTAAAACACTTCTTCAGAATAAATTTATCACCGAAAATCTTGAAAGACTTTCTCAATAAGCCTATTTTTTGTGCGATTGAAGAAGACACAGACCTTATATGTTTCTCAAAAGTAAATTTACTGTCTAGAATCACACCTAAAATTTTGAAAGAGTCATACATATTTAAAGAAACATTATCAATACTGAGATCCGGATGTTGAGGAGCCACCGTCCTTGACCTACTTACAATCATACTTTGAGTTTTGTTAGGATTCAACTTCATACCCCATAATTTGCACCATGCACTAATTCTAGCTAAATCTCTAAAAAGGGATTCACCAACCCTAGATCTACATTCAGGGGATGGAATTGATGCAAAGAGAGTAGCATCATCTGCATATGCAACAAGCTTGTTTTCTAGGCCAAACCACATGTCATGTGTATATAGTATGAAAAGTAATGGGCCAAGAACACTACCCTGTGGAACACTGGATATCACATTCCTATAATCACTATGGTGCCCATCAACAACAACTCTTTGAGATCTATTACTTAAAAAATCAATAATAATGCTAAGAAACGACCCACCCACTCCCAACTGTTTCAGTTTGAAAACAAGGGCCTCATGATTAACACGGTCAAAGACAGCACTAAAATCAAGGCCTATCATACGAACTTCCCGACCACAATCAAGGGATTTCTGTACAGCATTGGAGATTGTGAGAAGGGCATCACATGCTCCAAGGCCTTTACGGAAACCAAGTTGCAAACTAGGGAGTAAATGATTACCTTCAGCAAACCTATTAAGACGTTTTGCCAGAAGACGTTCAAAAACTTTAGATAATATGGGAGTTATGGAAATTGGGCGGTAATCAGTGGGATTTGAGCTACCACAAACACATTTACATAGAGGAGTAACATTACCAATTCTCCATCTAGTGCTAAAAGCTCCTCTTGCGCAAAATAACAGATAACTTTGGAGCTAAGAAATCTGCTGTCTTTATAAAAAACAAAGGAAAAATACCATTTGGGTCTACACCTCCATAAGCATCAAGGTCCACCAACAGAGCTTTAATCTCACGAGATCGAAAAGCTAAACTAGTTAGGTTAGCCTCAGGAAAACAGGAATGAGGAAGTTCAAGTTTTTCATTACTCTGTTTATTGTCAAAAACATCAGCCAAAAGGGTTGCCTTATCCTTTGGACAGTGATTGACTGAGCCATCTAGTTTAAGTAAAGGAGAAACTGTTGCATCTACACCAAAGAGTGCAGATTTAAGGGTAGACCACCATTTATGTTCCTGAGTTGTACCAGAAAGTGTTTCTTTTATGGTTAAATTGTACTCCTTTTCAGTTGAGGCATAAACTCTCCGAGCAAAAGCTCGAAGCTGAGTATAGTTGTTCCAGGTCAAATCTGATCTATTACCCTTCCAAAGATGATAGGCCTCCTGTTTCTCCAAATAAGCAAGTCTACAATCATCATTGAACCACGGTTTGTCCTTCACTCGGTACCTTAGCACACGAGAAGGGATACGCCTATCAATTATGTTGACTAGATTCTCATGCAAAGGGACAACAGGATCTACACTATTATATAATTGTGACCAATTCAAGCACAAAAGATCATGCAAAATCCCATTCCAGTCTGCTTGGGATTTCATATAAATTTTACAAAAATATGATATATCAGGGACAGGCTGCTCAGTCTTCACTAATAATGAAATCAAGGCATGATCAGATGTCCCGACTGGAGAACCAACCTTACTAGTTATAACGCCAGGGGAGTCAGTGTATACGAGGTCCAAGCAATTACCAGACCTGTGAGTAGCTTCATTTATGATTTGCTCACAGCCTGATTCAGAGGCAAAGTCTAAAGCTCTTAAGCCATGGCGTTCGGTAGGAGAGATAGAACTTAACCACTCCCTATGGTGAGCATTAAAATCACTGTATATACAGTGTTTGCCTAAGAATATTATACCTAGAAAATAATGACGTCTTTTAAAAGATAACATTTTTTCCATCATTATCTATTACTTGGTTCATTAATGTCTTTAGGAAGTTTCGTCCTTTGAGATTTACTTAGGATTCCGTTAGACCCAACTTGTGAAGGTTTAAATGCTCAGTTTGCCCCTCCTCGCCTTACTGTTATATGTGACTTGAAGTTCGCACTTCTGATTTTATAAATCTTATTAAGTCTATAGGCCTAGAAATAAAATTAAGTAAGTACAGTATACTACACAGAAACCGTGGAGAAATTTCACAAATCCTACTTAATGGCCAGATAGACACCCTTTATAAGTTACAAGATTTGATGCAAATATTTATTGTTGCTACCTGACGTATCCCCATGCCCTAGTACGTTATAAAGCCATGACTACAGAGCATTATTATTATTATTATTATTATTATTATTGTAGAATCTGCACATTATAGCTGTGGGTTGATATGTCTGACCCTATCATAGACTTCCGTTCATAAAGTAAAATTAAATAGAGGTACAATTAATTATAGTTTTAATAGCGAATATAACCCACCACCTGGCTTATTTACTTATTTATTTATCATTATTTTTTCTCCCTGAATAAACCCCAAGAGAGATTAGACCTATACTGTATAGGAAACGTTGACTATAACCTGAGATTTGGCTTATAATGATTTATTGCAAGTTTAGAAACCACGACCCTATCTAACATTTGCTTTATACTCAAAACGACTTAAGCAAAATCAAATGATAACTTTGAATTCATAACCCAAATGCATAAATTGTTATCAGTAGACAACAGGACTAAGGTTAAATTATTTTCCCTCTTGACGACCTCTTTCCCACTCAGTTTCAGTTGTCACGGTGTTCATAGGGATTCGGTCTACATTAATGTAATTTTATTTTTTTTCTGAAGTATTATTGTAGCACGGTTATTTTAACGATCTAATATTTTTTCAATAATATTTTTTTTTATAACGGTTCCCCAACTTTGTTTCATACATACACATGTTTACAAAGTGAAATATAAGATTTATTACTAAGTGACGAGTTATGGTCAACGCTTGTCAAATGCAAAAATAAATATCACCAGTCTGGCTACATACTGGACACGGGAATCCCCCTCCCTACCCCCTGTATTAGTAAAGGAAGCAAAGAATAAGAAAGATGAGAGAGAGAGAGAGAGAGAGAGAGAGAGAGAGAGAGAGAGAGATTTCAACACCAGACCAAAGAAAGCCTGTTGCTGTTTTGCTGGATAACCGGGGGACGTCAGTGACAGGATACTATCTTTCTATCCTGCCTTTCTCGGAACCCCAAACCTAGAGGTAGTCCTGAATCGGAAGACACCTAAGAGGAAGGATCCTCAACAGAGTCGATTTCTTAGGGCTTGACCCGAACCAGGACTCTCGGAAAACCCGAGTCTCTTTACTTTAGGTTATCCAGGACGATTCACTCATCACTGCCATTACTGGTCAAAAAATCTTCTCCATTTAAGTAGACTCAAACATTTTATGCAAAGTTTATAGATTTGTTGATATATTCATAATTTTTTTTTTATAAAGGTTGATAATTAAGAATTTAGTTGCCTTTAATGATAATCATCATTATAGCTATTTATGAATTTTAGATAATTTTTTTTACCAAATAAATCAGTATTTTGATAGACAAGGAGAGGCACCTGATGAGATGCTTCTGCTACGGAGTTATTTGGTTCTGTGATGGCAAGATTTGACATTGGAACCCTCTCTGGTTATAGCTCATTTTAGATTTGCCTAATATTTGAGTCAACATATTATGAATCTCTCGATTAACTTTTAAAGGCCAAGACTGAATAACAATATTTTTATTTGAATATGATCTGAAGAAAAAAGTCTATTTGTAAAATCATTGATTAAAACTTTTGTGTTAATGTACTGTACAAAAGATTAAAAGAATATAACCAGAGAGTTGACTCAAGCGGCCGACCCTGCTATGAAATGGGAGTAATGAGGTCGAAAGCAGACAGTTGCTTGAGTAGTTAAGCCAATCTATAGTCTATGCTTTGCAATGAGAGCATAGCTGTTAGGAACCTTGTTTTCAATTATGGCTTAGAAATACTTTATTAGGAGGCAGCGAGTTCTCTGGTTTGTTGCAAGAAGTCTATAAGGATTAAAACATTATTATCTACAAGAACAATATCATGTCGGTCTTCCAGTGATGGGAAATTTTGTCTGAACACTGTGTCACTGAGATGTGTTTTAAAGATGATAGACTTTTCACCCTCAACTTCAATACTTCATATTTGTTAGGCCTGTAAATATTTTCATTCCCTAACTTCTATATCCAGCGTAGAATATCCATCGAAAAGTCACAAATAATATCCAAGATTTCACTATAACTCTTTCTTCGTAATTATGTCGGTCTAAAGTCCAAACAATATCACTAGACCATGTTTGATACAATTCTTTGGGAACTTCAATTTTACAGAATGTGAAGTGTGAAGTAGGAGAGGAGATGACGAATGAAGAGGTATTGATTGAAAAGCTCAAGATAGAGACCACTGGTGAAATGTAACCGGGGTCCTCAGCGTCAATGGGCGTAGAAGATGATGATATTATATATAATGAATTTTAATTCAACTCTTTAAAATATAAAAATATTAAAACTGGTCATTTTAATTCATGAAAAGTAACTTCACTAAAATATTTCCTCTTACATATTTTTTTTTTTTTTCAGAATCTGAAGTTGTCTAAATTTAGGGGAAATTGCGTAATCGTTTGTACACTAAAAAAGATCATATTTGTTACCACTGAAAAAACACAGGATGAATATAAATGCTGGATTTTAGAATACTTGCAGAAAAGCAACGATTTTCCGGCTGATTGCAATGTCAGGTAGGCCTATAATGCAACGCTTTATAGATGCAGAAGCTGTAATGTCATATAGGCCTACTTTGCAATGCTTTAAACATGTAAATGCAGAAGCTGTAATGTCAGAAAGGCCTGCAATGCAACGCTTAAAACTTATAAATGCAGAATCTGTAATGTCAGATAGGTCTACAATGCAATGCTCAAAATATATTGATGCAGAAGCTGTAATATCAGATAGGCCTACAATGCAACGCTTAAAATCTATAGATTCTGAAGCTGTAATGTCAGATAGGCCTAGAATTCAACGCTTAAAACATACTGATGCAAAAGCTGTAATGTCAGATAGGCCTACAATGCAACTCTTAAAAAATATTGATGTAGAACCCATGACTCTTATTTTTCTCTCTTTCCTCGGATGTTCTAATGGAATTTCTTCTAAAAATTATTCTTTTCATTATTGCCTTTTTTCTTATTTCGAGAAAGAGAGATAAAGAGAACTGTCCTTAATAGTACAGCGGCATAGCAAAAAAATTCATAAGAATTGTGCATTTGGTGATGGAAGCACCAAACATGGAGGAATGATAGAATATTATATTGGGAACATTTTCAGATATGGAACCACTTTTGTAGTAACCCCAAAGTGGCCGCCATATTGGATTTCAAAATGGCGGCTTACAAATCTTTAATTACAGATAATTCTGGTTATATACCAGCTAGAGACTTGGTTTTAGTGTCTAGATATACATATTTGAGGTCAAGGAATTGAATGGTTCTAGTTAGAAGTTGATTTGGTGACGCCATATTGGATTTCAAGATGGTAGGCTAAAAAAAAGAGAAATTTATGACTGATATATTTGGTTATGTGCCAGCTTTTACAAAAAACGTAGAGGTGGAAGACTCGGAAGGCAATAAAAAACACGAACTCTTTCCAGGTGTCAAATAAAGGTCCGTACTATGATTCTTTCAATACAACTTCAAATAGGGTTTGCACTTGAAGCGAAAGTGGAGGCAGATTCTCTTTTATTTCCGCACTTTTCTACTTCTAATCAGGCTCTGGTTGCATTGTTTGGTATTGAACTAGTTTTGGGAATGTAGATTTTTTAACATTATTACTTTAGTATTTTTTTATCGTTGTTATTATTGTTGGTATTATTATTAATAACAAGTATAGAAGACCATAAATTTGTAAAGTTAGTTTCTTAACAATAGAATGCTTATGAGTGAAAAAACTGGAAAATAGATATAGAATAACAAATAAATAACAAATGATTATGGTAAAATATGCAAAGACTCAGATATTAACCTAGATGAAGAATACTCAAATGATAGTTCACGTTGCCATTAAGTTCTTTAGCAGTCTCTGTTTATTCACTAACTCATTTAGTGCATTCAGGGGAATTTGTAAAATCATAGAAGTCTTTATTACCTCCGGCAACCAAGTTGGACGGAGATTGTGCATTCATCCATGCTTTTATTTTGTTTGTTTTTTATTCACAGGGGATCTCGAAAAAGGTATTGATAAATTTGGATGAATTTTGGGATTGGAAACATATGGGATAGTGAAGAGTTGGTGTGATTAGGAGAGAGAGATTTAGACCCAGATGTAAATCTAGCACTTTTTAGCATAAAGACTTATTGGGCATGTTATTCTTCTTTTCTTAAATGATGATAATTTTAAAGGTTTAAAGGCTGCTCATGAATGGCAGAGGCAATGCACTAGAGACTGACCATATTACATATGATCAGCGCCCAAGTCCCCTCTCCACCAAAGCTAGGACCATGGAGAGCCAGGCAGTGGCTGCTGATGACTCATCAGAAAGACCTATAGGCTCCCCCAAACCCCCTATCCTTAGCTCACAAGGATGGTGAGGTTGCAGCCACCAAAGGAACTAACGAATCTGAGCGGGAATCACCAGGCAAGGACGCTACCTCCAGGCCACCACAAATAAATGTATGCATTCTTGGATGCTTTGATTATGTTTCAAGTGATGCTTGGTTTCATCACAAAGTTCCTTTGATGCTTCATCTGCGTTTGAATCTTAATGCTGTTTATCCTTTGATTATTTCAGCTCCTTTAGAAAATTACTGTAACTTTCCCTAATTTCACGTTTTCCCAACTGCAGAATTTTCTAACCTGTCATATGTCAACCATAAATAGTGTTATCGTTTTTCTAAATCTTGCAAAGACAAATACCTTATTTTTACATCAGGTTTTATTTTCGTTAATTTTATTCATCATATTAGTTATGCTTGAAAGAAAAGCTTTGTTCACTAATTATGATTTGCGTTTTAATTTTAAAACCCCTTTTTAAAAACATGGTTTTATTGCCACTGAATTTATTTGCTGTACGTTCTCCCCTCTTTTCACTTTTCTGTCTCTTTCTAAAGGACGAAAATTTTGCAGATTTTTCCTTTTAGAACAATGTATTATTTCAGCTGTCTTTCTTCTTTCCACAAGTCTTTAGTCTTCTGTCGCCCAAGAGTTGAGATTTTGTATCTGTAAGTACATAATGCACTCTACATTTTACTTATCACAATGGAAATACTTCCGATTCTCTAGATCTTTTACTTACTTCAGGTTTTATTGATTACTTCCACAATATTTCTTCTTTCTTTGGAGTCCTGTTCATGCAACTCCAAGCACTTATCATTCTAAGACTAAAATTCATGTAGAAATGTCCCAATATGGAAGATGTCGAGGGAATGTGTACGCTGAGATGTGAATTTACGTAAAAGGACTATGAGTTGTATATGATAGTGATGTTATTCAAGATATACAAACTATCATAACAAAATATTGTTTTTATATCTGATAATGAGAGGAAAGATGTAAAAGAAATATTGATTTTGTGCAAAAAAATTCAATTAGATACCGACTCAGGTAGTAATCAGTCCAACGATGGATTGTATCTTTAAAAGCATCGAAATTCATATTTCTCAATCGAAAAAAAAAAAAATAGAAAATGTAACGCGCTGAGATGCGGGGAAAACTGAATCACATAATGAAGAGTTATATAATTATATTAGTTCATATGCATCAGATGATATATCACTAGATTAATTATCTCTCAGCTGTAGAAGAGAAGTCTCTCTCTCTCTCTCTCTCTCTCGTGGTGTTATTGGTTAAGGTGCGATTAGATTGGAGAGTTTTTTCCGCGAGTTGCTCTCAGACAGCTGCTCTATGGAATGTAAACAGGCTGTAGAGGACTCTCCGAGATTTTCTCTCTACTCTCGCGAGTGTTTCTCTTCTCTCGCGCATGCTACAGTCTAAACAGTCAAGACACCACGCTCGTAGAGCTAGGTTGTTGCTCTCCACTCTCTCCAGTGAATATTCAGATCTCTGAAAGTTTTCGTTACTCTCGCGTTCTCTGTGCCCAAAAAGTGGAATAAAGACCAAACAATTGCATTAATTCAACAATACGAGAAATTTCCTGAACTGTGGAATGTGACTTTGCCTGAGTACAGAAACAAAGAGCTGAAAATTAGTAAAATTTAAGGAATAGCTGAGAACTTGGGAATTAGAAAAAAAAAATTACAAGGAAATGGCACAATCTCCGGAGTCTAATGTGTACTGAAGCTAGAAAATTAAAGAAAAAAAAAGGGAGTAGAGCTGAAGAAATAATTAGTGTAAAAAAAAGTAAGAAATAAAAAAAAAACCACTACCCACAAACACACACACACAAACACACTTCAATACCCGTTATTTTTAACGAGCACGTGCACTAGATTATTTGTTATTATTATTTGAAAAAAAAAATATTAAATACATTTAATTTAAATAAATGATTAAAATTTAAATATATAATTTAAATATTTGGATTTAATGGGCACGTGCACTAGTTACTTTGTATTTATATGTAATGCTTTCTTATCCTAACCTACCCTCCCTCACTTACTGCTCACTCCAGCATTTTGTGTGTTTACACAGTGTTATATAAAACTCTTAATTTCTTCAGGAACGGCCTAGCTCTAAATTGATCTGGAAACGGGAATCAACCAGAGCAATCTGAAAGTATTAATTTGGAAACAAGAACCCCCAAACATACGAAGTTCTTATAGCTCGATGTATCTTCCTTAAAAAACAATTATCTTAATAATTTTGCATGTGCTCCATCTTCTCCCCTTCTGCTTATCCATTTTCGGACCCACATACTTCTTTTCCTTTTCTTTTTCACTTCGTTCATAATTATTAATGCAGCAGCAACATGGCTCTTTTGAGACATGTTCTCTCAACCCTCGCTAGTTGTCGACTAGCACTGGGTCCAGTGTAAATAGATGCGCGAGAAATCTTACCCGACCCTCGGACACTTTCTCTTGCGACACTCACAGCTCTCGGAGAGAAAAACTTGCTGGTAGTATAAACACGCTGTAGAGAAAGTCGCGCTAGAGTACCCGTCTCTCGGGAGAGTTTAATCTCCAATCTAATCGCACCTTTACGCTCTTATCTGCCAGTTTGAAGAACCACGTTCGAAACTGAACTGTACTAGGTGGAACACATAAACACTTCATAAAAAAAGTTGAGTTGGCCTCTTTACCTTTGATCGCATTCAGTACCCAGTTGTTAGTTGACGTTGTGAGTCGCATTTAGATGGAAGAGAAAGAGAAAGTAGATGAACCTGGCTTATAGAAATAACTGTTTTAATAGGTTGACTTTTATGAAAAATGTTAGTTCTCATGATGTTTCATGCTTTATACATATTTTTATGTGAATGAATATTATTATTATTATTATTATTATTATTAGTATTAGCTAAGCTACATTAGTTGGAAGAACAGGATGTTACAAGCTCCAGGGTTCCAAAAGGGAAAATAGCCCAATGAGAAAAGGAAATAAGTAAAAGAGAAGTAATAGTAGAATATATAAAATATCTCAAGATCAGTATCGACATTAGAATTAATTTGCTATGCATAAACAGTTAAGAGATAATTATGTCAACCTGCTCAACGTAAAAACATTAACTGCAATTCTGAACCTCTTGAGTTCCTCCGATTCAACTGCCTGATTAGGAAAATCATTCTGCAATCTGGTCACAGCTGGAATAAAACTTCTGGAATACTGTGAAGTGTTGAGCTTTATGATGGAGAATGGAAGGTTGTTAGGATTAACTGCATACCTAGTGCTACGTACAGGATGGTACTGTCCGAGAAGATCTGAATACAGAGGACGATCAGAATTATGAAAAATCTTATGCAACATGCCTAACGAATTAGTTGAACGCCGGAGCAGAAATTAATATCCAGATAAGAAAAAAGAAATTTAATAGACCGCATATGTTTGTCTAATAAATTGAGATGAGAATCAGCAGCTAAAGACCATACAGGAGAACAATACTCGAAACAAGGTAGAATGAAAGAATTAAAACACTAATTCAGAATAGATTGATCACCAAAAATCTTAACAGAATTTCTCAATAAGCCAATTTTTGTATGCAACTGAAGAGTTAAAGAAACAATATCAATGCTGAGATCTGGATATTGAGGAGCCTCTGTCCTCCACCCATTACATTCATACTGAGTTTTGTTAAGGTTCAACTTTATGCCCATAATTTTGCACCATGCACTAATTTAAGCAATCGCAGATCTACTTTCAAGAGATGGAATTGATGCAAGGAGAGTAGCATCATCTGGATATGTAACAAGCTTGTTTTCTAGGACAAACCACATACCATGTGTATATATAATATGAAAAGTAATGAACCATGAACATTACCCTGAGGAACTCCAGATATGACATTCCTATACTCACTTTGGTGTCCATCTACAACTGTTTGCAATCTCTGACTTCAATATTCAATATTGATATTAAAAAATCACAAACCAACTCTCAACTGTTTGCATTTGAAAACAATGGTCTCATAATTAACATGATCAATGGTAGTACTAAAATCAAGGCCAATCATATAAGCTTCCTGACCACAATCAAGTGATTTATGTACAGCATTGGAAATTGTAAGAAGGGCATAGTATTCTTTAAAGTCTTTGCAAAGCTAAATGGCATACTTGGGAACAGATTATTACGTTAAACATACTTATTTAGGCTTTTTTGACAAAAGACGTGTAAAAACTTTAGATGATATGGTAGTTATGGAGATTGTCTGGTAAACAGCAGGGCTAGAGGGCTCACTAATCTGCAATAAATAACAGATGACATTGGAGGTAAGAAATCAGCAGAAGTATTGGAAGGTTTAAGAGTAGCCCACCATTTGCGTTCCTGGGTCGTACCAGAAAGGGTTTCTTTTATGGTCAAATTGTATTTATTTTTTGTTTAATCATAAGCTCTTTGAGTAACAACTCTTAGCTGAGTGTAGTAATTACAAGTCAAATCTGATCTGTTACCCTTCCAAAGGTGATAGGTCCCCTGTTTCACCAGATAAGCACATCTACAATCATCATTGAACCAGGAGTTGTCTTTCACTCGCTATCTTAACACACAAGAAAGGAAACGTCTATCTATTATGTTGACCAAATTCTCATACAAGAGAACAACAGGCTCAACACTTTTATACGATTGTGACTAATTCAAATGCAATAGTGGTTTGTAATTTGTGTGTGTTTGTTTGTGAACAGCTTCCTGGTCACAATTTTTATCATAGAGTAATGAAACTTGCTAGAATTAACTTTTATGTGAAAAAAAGTTGGAAATGATTAAATTTTGGAAGGTCACGGTCAAGCATAATGTCCAGTTCATGTAATTAGCCATAAGTTTGGACATCGTTGCCACAGAGACTTCAAACTTGATTAATATATGAGTGTTTGAAAATCCACTTCATTTAATACATGTTAAGGTCAAAAGTCAAGGTCAAGAATGAGTAACCCAAGTCTCGTTTCATAGCTTGTGTTACTTGCTTGTTTAACTTTGATAATTGTAATTGGTTTTGTCTGTTTATTAGTTTCTAGTTTCATACTCCATTCCTCTTCTGTACTATATGGCTTTCCATAAGAAATGAAAATGAAAATGAAAATACATGTAAGATGATTCATTTGTTTTACCAAGTTTTTTCTAATTCCGTTAGGTGCCGCACGAGGCCGCCATGTCTGTTCCCGTTAATTGAGATAGCAATTAACTAATAAGGTTGATGAGTTAGGAAATGTGGGGGAGGGGGGAATATGATGTTAATTACGAGAACCATATTACCTGTGTGACATCATTCTTTAATTACTGACACGTAACTGGGTAATGGCCTCATTACGAGATATAAGTGACATGAAACCAAGGAAAATAACTTAGTTTTTCGGATTTCAGTGTGATCCAGTGTCTCTCACACACGACCGCAATGGTCTGGTACAAATTAGAAGGAATTGCTTTAGGGATGAGGTTGTTAGTCCCACGTCTCTGCCTCCATGGAGGGTACAAGACTATTTAGCCAACAAAAGTTTTAGTTCAAACCTCTCTTTATTTTTAATCACGTGGAATTTCTTTCTGTAAAATATTTGTGAAAAGAGTTCGCACTTTGCTATCTGAATAAAGAGAGGAGTACAGATGATTGCTTTAAATGTATTCTTTTTTACTCTTAAAATGTGTATAATATATTATTTTTTTTTTTTTACTTTACTATATTGATTAAATGATGAGGCTATGAACTGAAAAGAATTTATAGAATTGAAAAATATTTTACAATATTGGTAAATTTTTCTTATTATTATTACTAGCTAAGCTACAACCCTAGTTGTAAAAGCAGGATAATATAAGCCCAGGGGCCCTAACAGGGAAAAATAGCCCAATGAAGAAAGGAAATAAACTAAATGATTTGGGATGAACAATTAAAATGAAATATTTTAAGAACAGTAATAACATTAAAACAGATATTTCATATATAAACTATAAATAGACTTATGTCGGCCTGTTCAATATAAAAACATTAAACTTCGAAATGTGTAGAATTGAATAGTATTTTACCATATTGATAGAATATTGAGGGCAATGAACCTAAAAATTTATAGAATTGAAAAGTATTTTAGAATATCGATAGAATAATGAGGGCAATGAACCCTTTGACTGGTAATCACGTTTACATCAATTAACGTTCACGTGTTATATTCCCTTCACAAAATTAGAAATACTAGAAAAAGAATGTATTCTTATCCCACTTCCATCTTTTGAGCTTTCTAAGGGAATGCCTGAATATACGTGAAAATAGTGTACAAAGAAAATACTTTATTTTCTTTTGCATTCTCTGAAAATATCTTGGCATTATTGAAGTGTGCCATTGATACCAATTTGATTCAAGGTGATCTTTATAGAAATTCATACACTGACGTCAACAGTTATATTCAATACATTTATGGAATATTGATACTTAATGATAGTTTCCCTTTTGTTCGATGTGAAGAAATATTGAAAGGTTCGATTGATGATACTGTTCCCTGGTCTTTCTCTTTCTTCCATTATATATATATATATATATATATATATATATATATATATATATATATATATATATATATATATATATATATATATACATATATATATATATATATATATATATATATATAAGAGAGAGAGAGAGAGAGAGAGAGAGAGAGAGAGAGAGAGAGAGAGAGTATATACAGCATGTATAACATATAATTATGTCTTCTCTCTCTCTCTCTCTTTCTCTTTCAATCGTAAAAGAAAATTTAATGATTTCACTTTCTGTCTTATTGTTTCACCGATATCTGGCCTTGACCAATAAATACCTGTCGTGAAGGCTGTTCACTCCTACCTCCTTACCTCCCTTCCATCTTCCCTCCCTCTACCCAACACCGTTCCATATCCCTTCCAAGCCCTTCCACTAAACCCTACCCCCAGACAACACCCAACAACCTTGTTTATGGTACCTCTTCTACCTTTTCCGAGTAGCGGCACCGTGTGTGAATTAGTTCGTCTGTTTGCTAGTAGTACTTTTTGTAAAATATTAACAAGGATTTATTTTTTGGTTAATCTTGAAACATTTATAAATTTGTGTTTTTTCTTCTTCTGTATTTATCTTTATTTACATTTTCAGAATTTTTAATATCTTTAGGCAATTGATTTACGTTTATTTACTGTTTTTAAACTGTTAGAATTTCTATAGACTATGGTTCTTATTGTCAATAAATGCTTAAACTTTTTTTTTCTTTTTTTTTTTTTTACATACCATGGTTTTTGTAATGACACCTTGATCTTATCCAATATAGATTTTCACATGTCCCATGACCTTTATCCTTATTTCTTCATTTGCAACATAATTTTCTAATTCTTTAGTAACTGAATTATTCAAGCTTAATAAACGCGGGGTAACTTTAAAGGGGGGACAGACAGACAGACAGAGAGCGAGATATGTTATTAAATTTTACAAATGGTTTTGCTATTCGTTTTTACATCGAAAGAGAAAGTTTTTATTTTTTTTCTTATTATTACTATCAGGTACAAAAATAATA
>NC_090737.1:100024604-100049604 GCF_036898095.1 Palaemon carinicauda | reverse complement strand
ATGCACTGACTAATTTTTATTCAGTTTGGGCCTTTAGGGGACTTTGTAATATGACAGAAGTCTTAATTACCTCCGGCAACCAAGTTGGAAGGAGATTGTGCATTTACCCATACTTTGTTTTTGTTTATTTTTTATTCGCAAGGGATCTCGAAAAGGTATTGATAAATTTAGATGAATTTTGGGAATGGAAACCTATGGGATAGTGAAGAGTTAGTGTGATTAGGAGAGAGATTTAGTCCCAGAAATAAGTCTGGCATTTTTTAGCATAAAGACTTATTGGGCATGTTATTCTTCTTTACTTAAATGATAATAATTTTAAAGGTTTAAAGGCTGCTCATGAATGGCAGAGGCAAGGTACAGTGACATTGCTCTACCATGTAAGACAATGCACTAGAGAGTGACCATATTACATATGATCAGCGCCCAAGCCCCTTCTCCACCCAAGCTAGGACCAAGGAGAGCCAGGCAATGGCTGCTGATGACTCAGCAGATAGACTTATAGGCTAGCCCACACCCACATCCTTAGCTCACAATGATGGTGAGGTTGCAGCGACCAAAGAAACTAACGAGTCTTATCGGGATTCGAACCTCATTCCGGCAATCACCAGGCAAGGATGCTACCTCCAGGCCACCATAAATAAATGTACGCACTCTTGGATGCTTTTATGTATGTATGCTTTCATTGTGTTTCAAGTGATGCTTGGTTTTATCACAATGTTCCTTTGATGTTTCATCTGCGTTTGTATCATAATGCTGTTTATCCTGTGATTATTTCAGTTCTTTCCCTAACATCACGTGTTCCCAGCTACAGTATTTTCAAACCTGCCTTAGGTCATCCATAAATAGTGTTATCGTTTTTCTAAATCCTGCAAAGACAAATACCTTTTTATTTTTGCATCAAGTTTTCTGTTCGTTAATTTTATTCATCATATTAGTTATGCTTGAAAGAAAAGCTTTGTAGAATAACTATGATTTTCGTTTTATTTTTAAAAGCCCTTTGTAAAAACATGTTTTTATTGCCATTGTCTTCCCTCTTTCTCCTCATTTTACTCTCTCTTTCTAAAGGACGAAAATTTTAAAGATTTTTCATTTTAGAGCAATGTATTATTTAAGCATAAATTCTGCCATTTATTTAGCTTTTGATGATTAACGCTGTCATGACTTCAAGAAGATTTTTTCCAACTTTCTTTTTTCCTTTCCACAAGCCTTTGGTCTCTTCTCGCCCAAGAGATGAGATTTTGTATCTGTAAGTCCACAATGCATTCTACATTTTACTTATCACAATGTACTTGTTCACGATTCTCTAGAATATGTTTTACTTACTTCAGGTTTTATGGATTAATTCCACAATATTTCTTCTTTTCTTTGGAGTCCTTTCATGCTACTCCAAGCTCTTATCGTTCTAAGACTACTTAACCACTCTTTTAACGCACTTGGAATTTATTGAAGCGATCATTTTGAGAATCCTATAGAAATTGCCCAATATCAAAGATGTCGAGGAAATGTGTCTGCCGAAATGTGAATTCACGTAGGACTATGAGTTGTCAATCTTAGTGATGTTATTGTGCAGGAGATACAAACTATAATAAAAAAAGGATTTTTATTATAGCTGATAATGAGACGAAAGATATAAAAGAAACATTGATTTTGTCCATAAATCTTCAATTAGATATCGACTCATAGCTAGTGATTAGTTCAACGATGAATTGTATCTTCAAAAGCGTCGAAATTCCTATTTCTTAAGAAAAAAAAAATGAAAATGTAATGCGCTGAGATGCGGGGAAAATTTAATCGCATAATGAAAAGTTATATAACCTGTATTACTTCTTATGCATCAGATGATGGATCACACTAGATTAGTTATCTTCCAAATGTAGAAGAGAAGTCTCTCTCTCTCTCTCTCTCTCTCTCTCTCTCTCTCTCTCTCTCTTTTGTGTTGTTATTGGTTACGCTCTCATCTGCGTGTCCGAAGAACCCCATTCGAAACTGGACTGTACAAGGTGGAACACATAAGCACTTCATAAAAAGTTGAGTTTGCCTCTGTACACCTTGGATCGAATTCAGTACCTAGTCGTTAGTTTATGTTATGAGTGGCAATTAGATGATAGAGAAAGCGATATGAAAAAACACCAAAAGATAATTAAAAGGGATCTTCTCTCTTTCTCTGCTCCTTGTGATCCAGAATAGTCGAATCAGCACCTGGAGCTTCATTAAAGAGAGAAAAGGTATTCTCTCTATTATAAGAAATTCTCATTCTCTATTTCCTTTGAACCAAGCGCCATTCTAATTAAGGTGTTAATGAAACCGACGGACCCAATCAAACCGTTCTCGTAACCGATAGAAGATTAGTGAAAGTATTGTCTCTGCAGATAAGCTGGAATTGGTCTTCGAAATCTGAGGCCATATTATCTATTAGCTTAACATTAGAGGGTCACATATGAACTTGCAAGGGCTCATATGTTTTGACGATCAGTTTTAATAATTTCATTAATATTTAATATTAAAATGATTGAAATTGGCATTATTATCAAAATTATCATACTAGTTTTAATGATAATTGATAATTATAATAATTTTAACAATAATAATTTTCATGATTTTAAAAATGATAATTATTTGTACTGTTTATCTGACTGTCACGGAGACACCTAGAAAAGTTATTAACGGATTCTCTAAAATATAGTTTATATTTTCAGGAGGATCCAAATAACACTGCGGGGTGAAACTTCAATGCTATAAAAGGAATTATATTTTTTACTTTATTTTAATTATTTAACATATTTTGGCTAATAGTAAAAATACCTTATTCCAAATAGAGCTGTGCCGAGCAATTCTCTCATACGGAATCTGTCAAGTAGATGAACCTAGCTTATAGAAATAACTGTTTTAATGGGTTGAATTTGTTAGAAATGTTAGCTCCTATGATGTTTCCTGTTTTATACATATTTATATTTGAAGGATTATTATTATTATTATTATTATTATTATTATTATTATTATTAGCTAAGCTACAACCTTAGTTGGAAAAACAGGATGTTACTAGCCCTATGGTTCCAAAAGGGAAAATAGCCTAGTGAGGAAAGGAAATAAGGAAAAGAGAAGTAATAGTAGAATACATAAAATATCTCAAGATCAATAACGACATTAAAATAAGTTTGCCATATATAAACAGTAAAGAGAAAATTATGTCAACCTGCTCAACATAAAAACATTCACTACAAGTTCCTCCGATTAACTGCCTGATTAGGAAGATCATTCCGTAATCTGGTAACAGCTGGAATAAAACTTATGGAATACTCTGTAGTGTTGAGCCTTATGATGGAGAATGCAAGGTTGTGAGGGTTAACAGCATACATAGTACTACGTACAGTATGGTACTGTCCGGGAAGATCTGAATACAAATGATGGTCAGAATTATGAAAAAGTAATTGAACGATGGTGCAGAAATTAATATCCAAATAAGAAAAAAGAAGTTTAATAGACCACGAGATTTTGTCCAACAAATTGAGATGAAAGTAAGGAGCTGAAGAACATTCAGGAGAACAATACTCGAAACAAGGTAGAATGAAAGAATTAAAGCAGTAATTCTGAACAGATTGATCACCGAAAATCTTAAAAGACTGTTTCAAATTTTTATTGTGCAATTGACGAAGAAAAAGATCAAATGTGTTTCTCAAAAGTTTATATGCAATGAAGAATTACGCTTAACATTTTAAAAGAATGATAGAGAGTTAAAGAAACAATATCAATGCTGAGAGATGTGGATGTTGAGGAGCCACTGTACTCCACCAACTTATAATTTTAATATGAATTCTGTTAGGATTTAATTTCATGTCCCATGTCACACCATGAATTAATTGTACCTAGATCTCTATTAAAGGGTTCGGTATTCCCAGATCTACCCTTAGGAGATAGAATTGATGCAGAAAGAGTATCATCATCTGCATAATGTAACAAGCTTGTTTTCTAGGCCAAACCATATATCATGTGCATATAGTATGAAAACTAATGGGCCAAGAAAACTATCCTGAGGAACGCCAGATATCACATTCCTATACTCACTATGGTGTCCATCAACAACATCTCATAGACTAAAGATAAAATTGGTCAACTTTGCAGAGCCGACACACCATGCAAGGCTTATTACCCTCCAGAATAACCAGTTTAAATGAAGGGAGGACAGAAATGGTTGTTTTGAAAATAAATACCAGATAGAGAAAATGCAACCTCTTGATAAACCACCAGGCATCCATGACCGTTTTATTAAGCCTGTCTAACACACTGTTTAAAAAACTAAGAGGAAAAGAAAACATAGAATAGTGTCCCTTAGTGTACCTTCAAGCAAGAGAACTCTAGCTTAAGACAGTGGAAGACCATAGCACACAGGCTATGGCACTACCCAAGACAGTGGTTTGATTTTGGGGTGTCCCTCTCCTTAAAGAGCTGTTTACCAGAGCTAAAGATTCTCTTGTACCCTTACCAAGTGGAAAGTAACCACTGAAGAATTACAGTTCAGGGATTAACCCCTTGAATGAAGAAGAATTGTGCCAATAGCTTAGGGGTGTCAGGGGTATGAGGAAATAGGAGACTGTGTTAAGAATAAGCCAGACTATTCGGTGTATGTGTAGGCAAAGGCAAAGTGAGCCGTAACCAGAAATGTATTCAAAGAAATAACGTAATGTAGTTGCTGTTGCTTTTGATAAAGATATTGGTTGAGTTTTTATGATGATTTTGTACCAGTAAATGTCATGATAATTTTGGCTATCATTGTTGCTATTGATGCTGTTAGATAGATATGTATTGGCTTTGTTTGTCAAATCTTGTTTTCTTTGAATTTTCGTGTATAGACTTTATGCTCAGTTATACGTACTGTATTTTCTTACATATACATTAGTTGAACATGTATATTCATTGTAGCCTATATCATCACGTAATGACAAAGGACATGATTACACGTGAAAAGATTTATATTCACTCAATTATTCTCCCTTTCTACAATCCATTTACAATCACGCTAGATTCTTATTGTCTGTAGTAAGTTTCCGCAATGTCAACATCTGTCATTTATTGGTGGTTATCCGTAAAATCACCTGATGGATTTAAACAATTGTTAATTAAGTTGGTCTTCATCTAGGAAGATACTCGTGAGTGTGGAAAACAGAAACTCCATCTCTCTTAGAAAATATGAAAAGAAGAAATTGGAAAAATCATAGCGGGTTTGAAATTGTATATATACAGATTTTCTTTGTTGAACTTCCAGTGCAGAAAAGAAAATATTTTTAAATCGATACTGTATGTGCTGGATAGAATGAATTAAAATAGAAGAGATCCCAGAACAAAAGCAGAGCCAAAGACCTAGATAAAAGGAAGACCATATACAGAAAACTGAAATTAAAATCTTGATTGCGAGACTGCAATTGACTGAGAGGAATCGCGAAGTCATTTGCTGATGAGTCGAGATCAGAAAGTTGTGCTCCCTGTCAGTCAAGTCTTTCTTGTCTTCGTTTGAAGGTCGAGCTGGAGGACGCCTTTGATCGTTGTTTATGGAAAGAGGGAAATTTATATCAGATCGGCATTGAGTTTCTCGTATTTTTCAAGAGAAATCTACAAAGCTGTGAGGTAATGTGCGAGACTATGGGAAGAAGAGGGAAACTCTGGTTTATCAAGAATAAGCAAACAATTGTAATGAGAGAGAGAGAGAGAGAGAGAGAGAGAGAGAGAGAGAGAGAGAGAGAGAGAGAGAGAGAGAGAGAGAGAGAGAGAGTTGGGAGGGGAGGGCTGGGAATCTGGGATGGAGGGAGAGAAGGAAGAGGAGATGAAAGGAACCTGACTGCTGGTACTAGTTCAAGCTTTTGTTTATTCAATACGTAAACGAGATTTTCCTTTTCTCTGTGGAGTTTCTGAAGTCACGAAAATTTATCTTTGTTAGTCTTTAATATTCAAAATATCTTGGAGTTATTCAGGTTTTTCTTGTGGATTAAATATATGGCCTCTTGGCGACCAGATCTAGAGGGAGTTTTTATATCTTAGAGATTCTTTATCTCTGGTGGATTTTGCAAAATCTTATGACGTTGCTATTCATGATTTTAAGGCAGCCATGAGAGACTGGCATAAACATCTATTTGCTAAACTTCCCTCTTATGATTCAAACAATTCTTTTCTCTCAAAGGGTTAACTGCTGCACTGTTATAGTTCAGTGGCTACTCTCCTCTTGGTCAGGGTAGAAGAGCTATGGTAAGCTGTTCTTCTAGGAGAAGGACACTCCAAATTCAAATCATTATTCTCTAGTCTTGAGTAGTGCCATAGGCTCTGTACCTTGGTCTTACACTGTCTTGGGGTAGAGTTTTCTTGCTTGATGGTACATTCTGGCACAATATTCTATCTTATTTCTCTTTCTATAGTTATTTTGATGTTTTTATAGTTTATATATGAAAGATTTATTTAATTTTATTATTCTTTAAGATATCTTGTAGTTTTTTTCCTTATTCCCTCTCCTCACTGCTGGAGCCCTTAGGTTTATAGCCTCCTGCTTTTCCAACTCCGGTTGTAGCTTAGTAAGTAATAATAATAATAATCTATCGTATGGCTGGAGAAGATGCGATTGTGTTTTCCTCTTCCATATAAAAATATGTTGCTCTATGTACTATTCCCCTACCTTCTTTCTTCCTCCTCATTATTGGTGATCTTTCTGTGGAATTGCATTTTCTTATGGTTCAAGTTACATTGTGCTCTATCTTTCGTGTTCAGGATGTTGCTCTAATTTCCCTTGGTATTTTCCATTGGAATAGGCAGCCTAGGTCTCGTTTCATTGCTTGTGTTACTTGATCGTTTAACTTCGATAATTATACTTGTTTTTGTCTGTCTTCTTCTGTACTATATTGCTTTCCTTATTGGAGTTCTTGGGCTTGTAGCATTATTCTTATCTAACTGGGACTAGAACATGACCTATAATAATAATAATAATAATAATAATAATAATAATAATAATAATAATAATAATAATGATGATGATGATGATGATGATGATGATGATGATGATGATGATGATAATTAAAATTAATAATTAATAATCAATAATTAATAATTAATAATAATAATAATAATAATAATAATAATAATAATAATAATAATAATAATAATAATAATAATAATAATAAAGAAATATAACGAAGTGCCCATTAAAACTGTTAAAGCACATAATTAAAGCAAAATCAGAGCTTAGTGAGAGTTTTAGAGCTAAAAGGTAGAAAGAAAAAAGGCACTAAGTCAAGCAATTTGACTGTTACTGATTTCTGCTAATTAACCCGCCAGTGTCGGATAGTGCTGCTTTGGAGAAGAAACATGAAATACAATTTTCACCAGAAAAAAATAGAGTTTAAAATGAACAAGACGTCATTTATTGAAAGAATTTCCTGCGATTCAATCCAGTCGAGAAAAAAGCCAATGAAAGCAACCTTACAAAAGAAATGACGATCGTTCTGGCAAAGAAGTTAAAAGTTAAGGAAGAATTGTAAATGAAAAAAGAGGTCTTCCATTGATTAACAGGAAAATTTTCAAACTGATGCCTGAATTAGATGTAAAGAAAAAAGGTGAATAATTTTAAGAAGAGAAATATTTCTTCAAATATAAAAATTCCCCGTAGATCTGTTCGCAAAGAGGCCATACATTTAATCCACAAGAAAACCTGAATAACTTCAAGAGATTTTGAATATTCATAGAATAATATTAAGAGAAATATTTATCAAATACGCCCTAAAATACATACAACAAATGTTCTTAATTTATGACTCGGGAAATATTCTCAGATATTAGAAAAAAAAAAAACGCTTTTCGCTATTTTAATCGTGTATGAATATTTTCTTATGAAATTTTCATCATCGCCTGAAATATAGATTTTATTGAGCGATTTGTTACCGTCTTACCAGGTAATGGAAAAGGGGAGCTGCAAATGATGCGGGAAATTGGATCGTTTGGAAGAAAACATTGATCATAAAAATTACTGGAATGAGGCTAAAATTGGCAGGTTTTCGTATTCCGCCGAGTTCTTTTCTAAAAGCAACCAATGAAAAGGATTTTATGACTCCAAAAAAAAAAAATTAATTACATAAATCACTGATTATGCCATACATTAACGACGGTACTAAGCGCGGAATTAATTCCTCATTGCTGTGAAGAAATTTGGAAGTCAACAGAGCATACAAGGAACTGGCAGTTCATATAGTGAAAATGACAGATAATAGATCGACATTAAGAATAACAGAATGGGTCCCTAGAGATTGTGAACGAAGCAGAGGAAAGGAGAGAATATGATGGATTGACGAGCTAAAAATACTTGCGGGTATAGACTGGTATAGAAAGACCATAAACACACAATTTGAAGGTCATGTCTGAGGCTATTGTCCTGCAATGGACTAGTAACTGATGATGATGATACGCGCACACGCACACACACACACACATATATATATACTTTATATATATATATATATATATATATATATATATATATATATATATATATATATATATATATATATATATATATATATATATATATATTTATAATTTTGATTAACACTCGTGATTTTCACTTATTCAAATAAGCTAAATTCCTTTTGATATGGAATTCCCTGTGCCTTGGGATCACAACCCCATAGGGAATTTTTTTAGGATAAGTATTTTAAATTTGCAAGTATCAGCGCCAAGGTTCGAGGCTTTTCCCATGCAGAAATATTTATCATAAATAGATTTACCCCATGGGTCTTTGATCAAGCCTGCATCAGCGTGAAATCATTATTGAAATGTATTTGTGGCATATTTGCATATATATTTTACGCGCACGTACACATACACACACACATAGCCTCTGTACCATGGCCTTCCACCTCTAACCCACGAGAGGTCTCATTTCTCATCCTCTTTTTTTTTTTTTTTTTTTTTATTTCAAGTTTTTATAGTTTATATGTGAAGGATCTAATTTAATGAAATGGAATGTTTTATTTTAATTGTTTATTCTTCTCTTGTAGTTTACCTATTTTGAAATACTTAAAGAGAAGAATGTCAAAATATATCTTGTAATATTTTGTTGATCGATGAGATATCAAAAAGAAAGATGAATAAAAAAGTCAGTTTTCTATAGGTGAATAAGCTTTTCAAAGAACAGTCTTATTACGTTTATCCATTACCTTCGCTGATACTGGCTGAGGATTTTTATCCTTTGCATACCTTTACCTAAACAATAAAAATCTAAATGTAAATGGAAGATAAGAAACATAAGAAAAGACATAGGAAAGTGTAAGTTGAATGTGAAGCCAGAAATTAAATAAGGATATCTAAAATTGTTCATCTCTGAAGAGGTAAATGCTTTTTCAGCATAAAGTCCCTTTTTACTTAGTATTTTCTTGGTCCTCACTGGAACCCTTTTTCCAATTGTTATAGGTTTATTCTTATCACTGATTATCCTGATTTTATACTTCATTTTTGTAGGCAAATTAAAAAGCCTGTTTATACGGTTTCTATTCTCATACAGTCTGCCCTGGATGTCAACACATTTAGGCCTATTCAAATTAGGCCTCTTTCGTAATGATTCAATAGTCCCGTATTGAATCTATTTGCCATCGACAATGCGCTGCTATCATTTATATTTATACATTACGTCTCTCTCTCTCTCTCTCTCTCTCTCTCTCTCTCTCTCTCTCTCTCTCTCTCTCTCTCTATTTATTCAGAAAAAAGTCACTTATTCTGTTGCCTTTTCATGTTTTACTTTGCCCCTTTCCACTCGTATTGTACCAATTATTTATGATCAGTTACATGTTTCAGTATAGCCTAGTTACAAGAGGCTGTCTGCCAATAGGCTTTTGGTATTAATTGAGAGTCAAATGTGGTGCGAACCAATAACAATATTGCTTAATTCTGTTGCTTGACATTTTCATGAACCATTGTGATTAAATGTTCCAAATATCCCGCTATCGAGAGAGAGAGAGAGAGAGAGAGAGAGAGAGAGAGAGAGAGAGAGAGAGAGAGAGAGAGAGAGAATCTAAGTTTGTTAATATGAGACATGATTGGAAATATCATAGGCCTATAGGATGAGGAATTAGTGAAGATTAGGAGACTTTACTTTGACTGTGAAGGGGCTAGCGTTCGATCCCAAGTAAGAGGTAGAAATTTATTTCTATTTGAACACGATGTTGTGTTGATATTTATCCATATTGACTCATTAGGGGTAATTTGAATGAATTACTACCAATTGTGTCACGTGGTGGGCCGGGATATCGGGTAAAACTCGCTGGTAAGAGACTGATGTCTCGCCAGGTAAATCCTCGGACAGCTGGGTAGCGTCAGGTTCCGATATCTTTTATGGCCTCTCGTGGCACGGTTGGTTTCGACCTGGCCTTTCATTAGAAGGGGCTAGCGTTCGATCCCAAGTATGAGGTAAAAATTTATTTCTATTTGAACACGATGTTGTGTTGATATTTATCCATATTGACTCATTAGGGGTAATTTGAATGAATTACTACCAATTGTGTCACGTGGTGGGCCGGGATATCGGGTAAAACTCGCTGGTAAGAGACTGATGTCTCGCCAGGTAAATCCTCGGACAGCTGGGTGGCGTCAGGTTCCAATATCTTTTATGGCCTCTCGTGGCATGGTTGGTTTCGACCTGGCCTTTTATTAGAAGGGGCTAGCGTTCGATCCCAAGTATGAGGTAGAAATTTATTTCTATTTGAACACGATGTTGTGTTGATATTTATCTATATATATATATATATATATATATATATATATATATATATATATATATATATATATATATATATATATACACATACAGAAATAACCCGCAATGTATGAAAAATGAAATTTATTTAGCTTTCGAAGGGACCATATCCATTCCTCTTCAGAAAACTAATGGTTACAAATTCTTGAAAAAGAGGTACAGAAGGGTTCGTAAGAGATTAAAAGCCCGTTACAGTCTTAGCGAATATTATCAGCATTTCACGGTGGTTTGTTTACATCTCTTAACAGTTCCTTAACAATAGTTACTGTACATTGTTTTTTACAATATTATTTAAAAACTGATCCCATTTAGAATTACTTTTATATATATTAAAATTATTTGAATACTGAATTAAAACAGCTTCAATCAGTTTCCGTCAGTGTGTATCAGGCATTGATATTAATTTGTCCATATTCTTAAAATCTATTGGATGATTTTCCCGGGTCATATGTTTAAAAACAGCGCTATTTTCATCTCCTCTTCTAATGGAATCTCTATGTTCTCTTTTTCTTCTTTCAAAATCTACTGATTCTCCTATGTATACCTTATTACATGAACCACATGGTAGTTTATATATACATGCTTGTTTGGCAGCCTTTGCTTTCCCTGATTTTGTCAACACCTTCCTAGTAGATAAATTATTTTTATATACCCCAACTAGTTTACAACTTTTTAGGCACGTGTCAAGTAATTTGTTGTCTTGGCCTGTTTGAGGAATGATAAGAAGACATTCATCAACTTTTAGAAATGGTTCTTTTTCTTTTGCAACATAATATGTCTTCCTTGCTTTTAGGTGTGCCTTTTCGATAAACCCAGAATCATAGCCATGATTTTTACAAACCCTTTTAAGATGATTTATTTCATATTCAAGAAATTCATGGTCACAAACTTTATATGCCCTTAAAAATAAGTTAGAAATAACCCCTAATTTTGTAGTTCTTATATGGTTTGAAAATGCATATATATAAAAATCTGAATGAGTTTCTTTTCTGTAAACCTTGAATTTAGGACAGCCAACTTCCGGACGGATTACCAGTGTGTCCAAGAAGGGTAATTCATTATTATTTTTTATTTCAACTTTAGATTTAATTGAAGGATGGAGATTGTTTAAAGAATCTAAAAAGTTATCAATATTAAGAGAACATGGAACAACAGCAAAAATATCATCAACATATCTCAACCATGTAATGTCAAAATCTAAAATGTCAGGTAAAAGTTGTTTCAAAAAATTCCATAAAAATATTTGCTAAAACAGGAGACAGAGGGGAACCCATGGGAAGACCGTTACAAGTAAAATAAGACTTGGAAACACACAATTCTATCAACTTAATAAAAAAATATCATTAGGTACAGGTATACATAAATCTAATGTATCAATTTTGTTACTCAGGTACTGAAGACATTGTTGTACTGGGACTTTGGTAATTAAGGATTCAACATCAAGACTGACTAACTTTTTGTTGTGAAGATCAATATTTCTAATTCTATCAACAAAATTACAAGTATCTTTTAAATGAGAATATGAAATGGTGCCAAGACATGGGGAAAGTAATTTTTCTATCCTCTTAGATATATTGTAGGTTACACAATTACGGGTTGAAGTAATTGGCCTCATAGGTACTCCTTCCTTGTGAATCTTCGGCAATCCATACATGTGGGAAAGAGATGGTAAATAAGCCTGAAATTTCTTGCACAACTCGGGATAATCTTTCTGGAGGAGAGATTTTAACATCTTATAGTAAGTTGCCTGGTATCGTTTAAGTGGACCCGTTGTAAGTTTCTTGTATGTAGATTCGTCACTTAATAAATGCTGTTAATATTCGCTAAGACTGTAACGGGCTTTTTATCTCTTACGATATATATATATATATATATATATATATATATATATATATATATATATATATATATATATATATATAGAGAGAGAGAGAGAGAGAGAGAGAGAGAGAGAGAGAGAGAGAGAGAGAGAGAGAGAATGTTTATTAATATAAGAGGCTAATTGGATTTTTCTCAATAGAGATAAGCAATTAACAAAGTTTAAAAGGAAGATAAGATGGATATTGTAATTAAGGCTTTTAGTTCATAGAAGAAATCGTGATTCCTCTCAGAATTTTCTTTTTTTCCATCGGATGAACGACGGCTGAAAGTAGAAATATATTGTATAGAAACAAAAGGCAAACGAGGAAAAGCGTGAGTTGCCATGTAGCAGTAAAATCTTTGATGGTGATTTCTTTTGCCAAATTATTCTTAAAGATATTTTTTCCCATATTGACTTAATTGATGTTGCATTTCTATTTACGCATCTCTTTCTTAGCAGACATTCAGATTATTTATTTTTAAGGCTCGTTGTGTCCCATTACCCTTCTCTCCAAAGCCTATAAAATCAGTCAAAATATTTAGTAAAGTTCGTGCATGATATCCTCTGACAGCTTCGTTCAATTAGCCATTTGTGTTTAATGTTTAACAATTTCTCCTAATGCGACCATGCTTTGCCTTCAGCTCTTCCTAGACCTAGACTATACCATGAAGTTGAACTACATAATACTAAGGATGCAGTTAATGCTTAAGGTCTTGCTTCTTCTTTCGCAAGGCTTCATATTACTCGGTATTCTAGAATAGAAGATTCCCGATGATAGTGTAACGGCAATTGTTTTTCTGCTTGTGGACGACGTTGTTACATATAGGGCGTATATATGGGGGAAGGTGGGGGGGGGGGGGGGGGTGCCGGAAAGTCAAGTGTTGAAATAGGACAATTTCAGCCCGTACCTATAGTTGTATACGTCAGATTTTCTATTTTTTCTTTTTTTTTCTTTACACAGAATATGATTCGATATTTCATACTAGTAATATACTGTATGATAGAATTCCAGGATTGATTATAAAATGAAATAAAAAGCATGAAATGAAGATCCTTCAAACGTCTGCACCAACATCCAAAACAGAGGAAGAAAGAGAAACTTTTTATGAAGATCTGGAGATATCTTAAAAACACAAGACTATTTTGCATTTGTTTAGGGGGATTTCTATGTAAAATAGGTCAGAAGAAGAGAGGAAATCAACTGTAGGCAAATTCGGAGTTGGCACAAGATTACATTATTAAAAGGGAAGAGATTAAGCAGCCAATGAGTCAAGCTCGACTCTTACAGAGCTGGCAAGAATAAATTCGGGAGGTCAAAATACTCACACTAAAGATTATAATAAAATATAAAGTAGAGATATACAAAATATAGGATAAACATAATAAAATTCAAAATAAACACAGAAAATATAGGATAAAAATATAATGTTTATATAAAAGTTCGTGATAAATAGAAATTTAAATCTGATTTACAAAACCTTTATTTCTTAAAAAATTTTCCGAGTCTGATAAAATGTCCGTAAAACATTTTGTGCCAAAACATAAATATCTCTTTCTATCAAAACTTTACAAGTGCTAAAAATGTGTTGTGGAAACAACATAGGAGACATAAAACTTTCCTGAAAAAAAAAAACAATCTAATAATCATAATTTTTTTTTTATTTTATAAAGATAAACAAAGAAAATGGACATGGAGATGCCCAAATCTAAAAAAAAATTTAAATAGATTTTATTCTCAGTGAAAAGTTGATATAGTTAATGACGTGAAAGTGTTACATAAATTAAGATTAATTGACCATACAATGGTTAGAAGCAAAATGTCTTTATGTCTAAGAAAAATTAAGAAAATAAACACTCCTGTAATAAGTAAAAAATTGCTGGAATAGTGTACATGGGTTTAGCTGAGTGCATGTTTAGACATGGCTGTGTAATATATCATAGACACATAGGCCTATTGTAGATCTATGTGTGTGATATATTACGCAGCCATGTCTAAACATGCACTTAGCTGTGGCAAGCAGCTCTTCTAGGAGAAGGACATTCCAAAAGCAAACCATTGTTCTCTAGTCTTGGGTAGTGCTATAGCCACTGTATCATGGTCTTCCACTGTCTTAGGGTAGAGTTCTTTTGCTTGGGGGTACACTTGGGCACACTATTCTCTCTTATTTCTCTTCCCCTTGTTATTTTGAAGTTTTTATAGTTTATATATGAAAGCTTTATTCTAATGTTGTTATTATTCTTAAACTTCTCATGTAGTATATTTTCTTATTTACTATCCACACTGACCTATTTTCTCCGTTGAGACCCTTGGCTTATAGCATCCTACTTTTCCAACTAGGGTTGTAGCTTAGCAAGTGATAATAATAATAATAATAATAATAATAATAATAATAATAATAATAATAATAATAAATGAACAGCAAAGAGGAAAAGTACCCAGAACCTATAGGATTGTTGCTATTAAACTTCGATCTAGCGAGATTGCAGGAATAACTCTGACTCTATCGAGCAATGGAAATAAACGAGATAGGGATGCCATTCTTCTTCCCTCTCCCTCTCTCACTCCCCTTCCTCTCCCCTCCCCTCCCCCTCTCCCCTAACTCTATCTCCCTGAAACCTACTGTGGAGAATATGGGCGAAGGAAGCGGCTCACCTCAGAGAAAATAGTCTTCATAAAAAACTGGAAAAGTGAAATCAAGGAGGAGGAAGTGTATGACAACACATTTTCATCAATTTTATTATTCAGAGCAAGGACAAACTCACTGGGCTTGAATATAAAAAACAGACACCAAGATGGAAATATAAACTGTGTATTCTGTGATGTAGAAGAAAATGCTAACCACTTTATGTTATATTGTCCACAGTTTAGTGATATAAGAATAAAAGCAATTGAGCTCCAACAACCATACGAAGAAGATAGTGCACAAACAGTTGGAAAATTCCTTTTTAGTGAAGAAAATATTGAAAATAAGAAAAGAGTATTACAACAAATGTGGATGAAAAGAGAAAAACTAGTGAAAATAAGGAACACACAAAACTAAAAGACACAGAGGCGCCGTTGCAATGGCAAAGCCTCAACCTGAATCTGATCTGATCTGAAAAAGAAAAAGTACTGGCATTTGGTTGAGCCACTGGTTGTTGACTCGTAAGCCCTCCCCCCACGACAAGGGAGCCAGTATTGGGAGGGAAAAAACCCCCGGAGAAGTCATGCTTCTCCCCTTTCAAAAGTTTTATTCCTATATTATTAATTTCACAAGAAATTGATAACCTAAGAAAGTTCCTTACAAATAAAACTTCTACTTGAAATTAAACCCAAACTAAAAATTCCCCCTACAGACCGTAGTAACAGTCCACTACCTTATACCAAAGATTACAAATAAACTGAACAAACCTGTTACTGGTCTTCTCCACCTCCTGTCCATTTTGCAACATCCTTAGGGTCCAGCTCAATTCCTCCAGAGATGGGCGCTCCTTTGCGTCCTTAGACAAGCTCCTGCTGACGAGGTTCTTCAGAACCTGGTTTTCTCCAAATCGAGGTATCTTCTCCATCAGCTTCCCTAAGGAGAAGATGTCCGTCTCTGGGCTTGTTCGTCTGTAATCATTGCTCAGCACTGGGTCATAATGATAACCCTCGAAATTCTTAACCGGTCTTGGAAACAGTCTGGTTCCGAAGGTCAAACAAAATCCAAAATCAATTATTATTATTATTATTATTATTATTATTATTATTACTATCCAAGCTACAACCCTAGTTGGAAAAGCAAGATGCTATAAGCCCAGGGGCTCCAACAGGGAAAAATAGCCCAGTGAGGAAAGGAAATAAGGAAATAAATAAATGAAGAGAATAAATTAACAATAAATCATTCTAAAATAAGAAACAACGTCAAAACAGACATGTCATATAATAAACTATCAACAACATCAAAAACAAATATGTCATAAATAAACTATAAAAAGACTATGTCCGCCTGGTCAACAAAAAAGCATTTGCTCCAACTTTGAACTTTTGAAGTTCTACTGATTCAACCACCCGATTAGGAAGATCATTCCACAACTTGGTCACAGCTGGAATAAAACTTCTAGAGTACTGCGTAGTATTGAGCCTCGTGATGGAGAAAGCCTGGCTATTAGAATTAACTGCCTGCCTAGTATTACGAACAGGATAGAATTGTCCAGGGAGATCTGAATGTAAAGGATGGTCAGAGTTGTGAAAAATCTTATGCAACATGCATAATGAACTAATTGAACGACGGTGCCAGAGATTAATATCTAGATCAGGAATAAGAAATTTAATAGACCGTAAGTTTCTGTCCAACAAATTAAGATGAGAATCAGCAGCTGAACACCAGACAGGAGAACAATACTCAAAACAAGGTAGAATGAAAGAATTAAAACACTTCTTCAGAATAGATTGATCACCGAAGATCTTGAAAGACTTTCTCAATAAGCCTATTTTTTGTGAAATTGAAGAAGACACAGACCTTATATGTTTCTCAAAAGTAAATTTACTGTCGAGAATCACACCTAAAATTTTGAAAGAGTCATACATATTTAAAGAAACATTATCAATACTGAGATCCGGATGTTGAGGAACCACCGTCCTTGACCTACTTACAATCATACTTTGAGTTTTGTTAGGATTCAACTTCATACCCCATAATTTGCACCATGCACTAATTCTAGCTAAATCTCTATTAAGGGATTCACCAACCCTAGATCTACATTCAGGGGATGGAATTGATGCAAAGAGAGTAGCATCATCTGCATATGCAACAAGCTTGTTTTCTAGGCCAAACCACATGTCATGTGTATATAGTATGAAAAGTAATGGGCCAAGAACACTACCCTGTGGAACACCGGATATCACATTCCTATAATCACTATGGTGCCCATCAACAACAACTCTTTGAGATCTATTACTTAAAAAATCAATAATAATGCTAAGAAACGACCCACCCACTCCCAACTGTTTCAGTTTGAAAACAAGGGCCTCATGATTAACACGGTCAAAGGCAGCACTAAAATCAAGGCCAATCATACGAACTTCCCGACCACAATCAAGAGATTTCTGTACAGCATTGGAGATTGTAAGAAGGGCATCACATGCTCCAAGGCCTTTACGAAAACCAAATTGCAAACTAGGGAGTAGATGATTACCTTCAGCAAACCTATTAAGACGTTTTGCCAGAAGACGTTCAAAAACTTTAGATAATATGGGAGTTATGGAAATTGGGCGGTAATCAGTGGGACTTGAGCTACCACAAACACATTTACATAGAGGAGTAACATTACCAATTCTCCAACTAGTGCTAAAAGCTCCTCTTCTTGCTAACTTGCGCAAAATAACAGATAACTTTGGAGCTAAGAAATCTGCTGTCTTTATAAAAAACAAAGGAAAAATACCATTTGGGTCTACACCTCCATAAGCATCAAGGTCCATCAACAGAGCTTTAATCTCACGAGATCGAAAAGCTAAACTAGTTAGTTTAGCATCAGGAAAACAGGAATGAGGAAGTTCAAGTTTTTCATTACTCTGTTTACTGTCAAAAACATCAGCCAAAAGGGTTGCCTTTTCCTTTGGACAGTGAGTGACTGAGCCATCTGGTTTAAGTAAAGGAGGAACTGTTGCATCTACACCAAAGAGTGCAGATTTAAGGGTAGACCACCATTTATGTTCCTGAGTTGTACCAGAAAGTGTTTCTTTTATGGTTAAATTGTACTCCTTTTCAGTTGAGGCATAAACTCTCTGAGCAAGAGCTCGAAGCTGAGTATAGTTGTTCCAGGTCAAATCTGATCTGTTACCCTTCCAAAGTTGATAAGCCTCCTGCTTCTCCAAAAAAGCACGTCTACAATCATCATTGAACCACGGTTTGTCCTTCACTCGGTACCTTAGCACACGAGAAGGGATACGCCTATCAAGAAGGGATACTGGGTCTTCCGGGCACACACTCTCTTCAATCATTACATTGCCTGCATGCAAGTCATTATGACCAAGGCCTTTCCTGTGGATGTCCCCAAGAATCTCCGCCACCTTAGCCAGCACACCAAAAATCTTCTGCACATCATCTGCGTATTTACGCATAAACTGACTTAGAGTGTAGCCGCCATTGTAAGACATGGCAATGGCCACATCACTCTTGGTGTCACGCCGTCCATACAGAACAGGAACTCCTTCAATTCCAGCCAGCTTCTCTAAACATTCGGCTTCTCTGAAGAAAGCTTGTCTTTGCGCAAGTCCATTATCCTTCAAGACCTTCAGCACACCATCTATCCAAACTCGTTTCGATCTGATCCTGCATCTGAAGGCCCTTCCATACGAGCCTTCCCCAAGGAGTCTTCCTGTCCTGATATCACTCCACTTCAGCCTTCTGTGAGGGTCACTTGCGGGTTCCAGCTTCACTTTCTTTGGGGACATCCCTGACTCTTCCTCCGTCCGCTTCCTCTTCGTACCAGCTTTAGCGAGTCCTGCCTCTGGTTCCTTCTCGGGGCCAAGTCTTCTTTTCTTCGGAGAGTTCCCTCTTCGACCATCCCCACCCAAATCTTTCCTCTTGAGAGTCTTCGGCATCATTGCTTCTATTGAGAACTAGGTCCGCCAAACTTACCTTATGCACAAAGGACCTTCTAAGACTTACCTACAGTTCTCAATGAACGTGGTACCCGAATACTTATCTTTATATACCCTAGGTTGAGATATTTTTCCGATTTTTTAATTTTTAAAAAATCCACGTAATTTTTGAAAAATTTCCAGGCTTCTGAAGGCTATAAAAGTCTCTTGGAACCGAAAGTCTTCAGCAACGATCATTTACCAACGCCATCTTCAAGAAAGCAATATTGATTCTCGCTCTTTAGAGCACCTGACGATCCTCTGGAGACTGACGGTGCTCTCTGGAGACAAATTTAGGATTACGTCAATATTCTGGTTTTCGACTTTCCTACTTCTTGGAATTCCTAGGATTCTGAAGACTGAAAAACCCTCGTAGCTGAAAGTCTTCATTTCCAAGAATTCGATATAGTTTCCATCAGTAGAGTCCCCTGGTTTCTTTGGAGTCAAAACTAGGATTTCTGTGATACTTTTATTCTTTAAAATATTTTCTATTCTGTTCCACTCGAAATTGACAATAATGCATTACGAAAATTATAATTTCCACCTAAGTAATTGGAAATGAGAGAGAGAGAGAGAGAGAGAGAGAGAGAGAGAGAGAGAGAGAGAGAGAGAGAGAGAGAGAGAGAGAGAGAAAGATCTGGAATTCTCCGTGAATATGTTACGTAGACGTGTCTAGACACGCAATTAGCATATACAACGAATACAATTCCAGTTATTAAATAAACAACAAAGATGAAAAAATTCTCAAATAACATAAGAAGAGCAGCAGCATTAAACTTGATTCCATCTAAGTTTCATCAATAACTCGGAATCTCGAAACCTGTGGGGATTTCGAGCGAGGGCTGAAGTTCACCTTAGTTGCTTCGCTATCAATTGTTTTGAAAGAGATTCACAGGCAAGATTATATTGGTTAAAAACAAACAAATCACAAATAAGATAAAAAAAAGGAGAACTATTTCAAGGCTGAAGTAACTGACGTACCAAAGTGAAACAATAAGGAGAATTGAGAAAGCCTAAGGATGATTTTGAAATAATAATTAAGTTGGGAGAAAGTTATAAAGTCAGAACAAAAATTTAATGATGTAAATTATTAATTCGGCGAAAAATATAACTCATTTTTCCTCTATTTCATCGACAACGTCTTTTTTCTCCTACTTTCTTCCTTACTTTCATTCTTTCTTGCTATCTTCGACCCCATCATTTTGATCCTACTTCCTTTCTTTTTTTCTTTCTATCTTTGACCCCGTCATTTTTATCCTACATTCTTCCTTTTTTTTATTTTTATCGTTCTATCTTCAACCCCGTTATTTTAATCCTTCTTTCTTCTTTTTTTTTTCATTTTTTCTTTCTATCTTCACCCCCGTTATGTTTATCCTACTTCCTTCCTTTCTTTAATTTTTATCTTTTTATCTTCGACCCCGTCATTTTTATCCTACTTTCTTCCTTTCTTTTATTTTTCCTTGCTTTCTTCGACCTCATCATTTTGATCCTACTTTCTGCCTTTTTTATGTATGTATGTATGTATGTATGTATGTATGTACTGTCAAAGTTGGAGCTTTCAATAAAATTTCACTATTATATTTGGGGTTTTCCAAACAAAAAAAAGTTTAACTATTAAACTTTTATTTTTGAGAATAAATGTTTGACTGTTAAACTCGGCATATTGGTTGAAAATATTTAATTCGTCCGTTATCTTTATTTTCAGGTTTCATTCTTTAATTAGGTTATTTGTTTTTTGCCAGCTTTTCCTACGACAGTGATTTTGCTCGAAAGTCAAAAACTATTTATGATTCAACATTTAAAAGTAAATCTATGATAGTCACGAGCATTAGTGTCAAACGCATTTTAATCACAAATATGTAGAGTAGAGTTAATATGAACTCTCATCGCCTTCAATGAGCAAATGTTTTAAGTTTATTCTCTTATTGTATTGACTAACACACAGCCCAGGATGCTGGAGAACTTCAAATCATTCATTCATTCATTCATACACGGCTGTTTAAAATAAATCCCCTTATGTCTTTATTCTCGACCCATATTTCATTTGAAATCATAAACTATTTGTGGCTGAATGGATGAAAGTCGCGTATTTAGTGACATTTTCATAAATAGTCATTTGTTGAAATTATCTGAATTTTTCATTATGCTCAATAGGCAATGATAAGTGCAACAGCATTACACACACACACCTATATATGGTTAGTGATGAGATGAATTATAATATTCATCTTCTGTATATTATTTCCTTTAACTCCGCAGTTGTCGCTTGAAAATATGTTAAGGTTATATTTCATGCAAAGGAGAGAACTTTCACTTGTATTCTCTGATTTGAAGAGATGTTCTCTAGATGACTGCTAAAGTGAGACTCGCTACTATACAAGAACAGATTGAAATACTACCGCTAGAAATACTGGATACTTTGACTGGCCAGACAGTACTACATTGGATCCCTATTTCTGGTTACTGCTCATTTTGTCTTTCCCTACACATACACCCAATAGTCTGGCCTATTCTTCCCACATTCTCCTCTGTCCACATACACCTGACAACACTGAGATTACCAAACAATTCTTCATTGCAGGGAAGGTTAACTATTGCACTATAGTTGTTCATTGGCTACTTCCCTCTTGGTAAGGGTAGACGAGACCCTTTAGCTACAGTAAGCAGCTCTTCTAGGAGAAGGACACTCCAAAATCAAACCATTGCTCTCTAGTCTTGGGTAGTGCCATAACCTCTGTACCATGGTCTTATACTGTCTTGGATAGAGTTCTTTTGCTTGATTCCACACTCGGACACGCTGTCCTGTTATTTCACTTTTTTTTTCTTTTTTTTCAGTGTTATGAAAGATGTAGTTTATTTTTGTTACTGTTCTTAAAATATTTTATTTCATTTGTTAATTACTTCCCTTGTAGTTTGAACATTTCCTTTTTTCTCTCCTCACTGGGCTATTTTTCCTTGTTGGAGCCCTTGGGCTTATAGCATCTTGTATTTCAAACTCGCTTAGCATGTAATAATAATAATAATAATAATAATAATAATAATAATAATAATAATAATATACTGTCGTAACCATTCTATATCACCATCACATTCGCAAAATTATTAATATTTATTCTATATCAATATCAAGAAGAATTACATATCAATTGCCAATATATATATATATATACATATATATATTATATACATATACATAAACATATTCTTTTTTTCTTGAAAGTCAAAGTAATGGGGAAGATCGTAGAATATCTTTTTCTTGATATAGACTAGTCATATCCTGACACATTAATGTTCATTGAATTATTTTTCTATGAAGGGATAGCAATTGTCTTATGAAACTGTTACACTTGAATTTAGGTATAGTGAATGACTGTGTAGATTACATATGTTTCAACTATATATATATATATATATATATATATATATATATATATATATATATATATATATATATATATATATATATATATATATGTATATATATATATAAGAGAGAGAGAGAGAGAGAGAGAGAGAGAGAGAGAGAGAGAGAGAGAGAGAGAGAGAGAGAGAGTTTCTTGACATACAATGTCAAATATTAATAGTCCAAAATAGATTTCAACTGCAGAAGATTGGGACTATAACTTTATATGTATTATTGCCATGGAGCTAGATTATTTTGTATTGGTATGTATATGTATATGTATATATATATATATATATATATATATATATATATATATATATATATATATATATATATATATATATATATAAAATCATCAGCTGTTGCTAGTCCTCTGTAAGTCAAAGGCCTCAGCCATGTCCCTCAAATCCTGTCTGGTTATGGTATTTCCATGGCAGAAAATTCCTGCAAATTTTCTTACCTCGTCAATCCATCGTCTTTTCTTCCTTCCCCTACTTCTTTTGCAATATCTCCGGACCCAGTCTGTTATTCTCAATCTCTATGTATTATCTGTCATTTTCATATGCCCTCCCCATGTCCTTTTTTTCATACTTTTAAAATAATCTCTTCGTTAGTTTGCTCTCGTATTCTTGTTACACTTTTTCTGTCTCTTTTTGTTAATACTATCATTATTCTTTTTATAGATCTTTGATTTGTAACTATATTATGCTCTAATTTTCTGATGCATAAGTTATTACTACAAGGACCATCTGATGAAATATTTTTGTTTTTAGAGAAGTGGTATTTTCCTTTTCTCAACCTGATTTTGTTTGCCAAAAGCACTCTATCCTATGCTTATCCTTCTTTTAATTTTGGTCTCATGTCCTTGGGAAACATAAATGCGCATATTCATTTACTATCTCTAGAGGTTCTTCCATAAGCCTTATTTGTTTTCTCTGAATATTTAATGAACATTGTCCTAGTTTTACTCATTCATTTTCCGTCTTACATTTCTTCATTTTTTATTCAAATTTTTCTATCCTCTTTTGCAATTCCTCCCGTGATTCACTAAATAGAACTAAACCATTTGCAAAAAAAGTTGTAATGTTAATTCCTACATTTTCCCTATGTAAATTATCAAAAATTTCTTCTGGACACGCTGTGAATAATTGAAGAAAGATATGGTCTCCCAATCTAACTCCTTTCTCAATCGGAATTTACACAATCTATATGGAGATTTAGGGTGGTTGTACTTCCCGTATAGATATCTTCAAGAGTTCTAACAAAAGATTCTTCTGTTCCTTGTCTTTAACAGGTTTTCATAACTGCTGAAGTTTTTGACAGAATCAAAAGCTTTCTCATAGTCTAAAACAGTCATACATGTTGGTTTGTCACACTTGATTTTTCCACTAAATGTTTAACTACATGGATATGGTCAGTCGTTGAATACCCACTTCTAAAGCTTGCCTGCTCTCTTGGTTAATTAAAACCTAGCTGTCTGCGTCTTCCTATTGGGCCTAATATGATCTTTGTAAATATTTTAAATTTTACTGAGAGTAAACTCATTGGGCTGTAATTTTTCAGGTTTTATGTGTCTCCGTTTTATAAATTAGCGTAATGATAAAGTTCTAAGCTGTAGGTATAGATCATTCATGCAGATATTTTGCGAGAAGTTATTCTAATAGAATCTCTCTCTCTCTCTCTCTCTCTCTCTCTCTCTCTCTCTCTCTCTCTCTCTCTCTCTCTCTCTCTCTCCCCCCCCAAGTGCTAAACTTTCATTATATATGAGCTGGAAATGAAAAGATTGTGTTTCTGATATGAATCAAGTTGGAATAAAATGGAGAGACTAACTACAATTCTATGAGTTAAGAATTACTGTGGGTTGATAGTTGAACGGAAGGATACAGACGCTCCAATAATAATTATAGATATAACTCAAGAGGTAGTCAGTCAGTTGATGAGGTTTCCCGGGAATGTTTATAGTGACATGTATTAAAAGTAATAGGGAGATGGACATTCCGGTGGTCACCAATGTGCGAGGCACCAGTTAGGTGATAACTGGGAGGGGAGGTGAATGCAACTAAACTTTATTGAACAATCATTGAGTTTATATACAGCGACTTCGAGGAAGAACGTCACAAAAATTCAAACGTAATAAGGCAAGAACTAGTATGATAACACAGGTTGTCTATTAACAGTGCACTGAAGAGAGAGTGATAAGATAAAAAATCAAAACCATTACAGTGTAGTAGCGTGTATGAAACACGTGCGGTACAGGGCTGATGAGAATTACCGATGACACAGAGAGAACCAGAAAAATCCAACAGCGATTAAAAGGAAATTTACTGAAAATAAAATATTCGCTTATAGACA
>NC_090737.1:100009604-100019604 GCF_036898095.1 Palaemon carinicauda | reverse complement strand
TAAACAAAAATATGTCATCTGCAATTCTTAAGTTGTATAAGGTATATTAATTCCCGTATTTCCCAATTTAAATACCTAAAACTTCGTCTAGGTATGCTGTAAATAATTGAGGAGAGATGAGGTCTCCCTGTCTAACTCCTTTCTCAATCAGAATTTTCTCACTATATTTATGTACTTTTAGGATGGTTGTACTTCCTGTAGAGACATCTTCAAGTGTTATGGTTTTTACGGTCAAAAGCTGTCTCGTATTGGTTTGTTATACTCCGTTGTTTTTCCATTAGTAGGTTAATTACATGGATATGGTCTGTTGTTGATTTATATGTTACTGAGAGGAAACTTATTAGGTGGTAATTTTCCAGACCTTTTGTGTCTCCTTTTTGTGAATTAGTATAATGATAAAGTTTTTCTAAGCTGTAGGTATAGAGCATTCTTGCAGACATTTGATACAGAGTTCAGCGAGTTTTACTACTATGAAATATTCTCCATATATATATATATATATATATATATATATATATATATGTATGTATATGCATATATATATGTATATATATATATATATATATATATATATATATATATATATATATATATATAATAGGTTGTTATTACTGTCAACAAAGCAGGGTAAGATATTTAGAGGCCGGTAGCTGCCATGAAATTAAGAAATATCCAAGTGAAACTGCGTCATCGTCAATCTTAGAAAATGGCTATTTATTTCTATATCATTTATACGCTATATATATATATATATATATATATATATATATATATATATGTATATATATATTGATGTATATATATTGATATATATATATATATGTATTTAAATTATATATGCCCCCTGTGGCCGCAGGGGCATATAAAAAAATTAGAATAGTGCCAACGTTATCCCTGCGTGTCGTAAGAGGCGACTAAAAGGGACGGGATGAAAGGGCTGGGAACCCCCTCTCCTGTATCTACATCCTGTGAGACAGCAACAAAGAGATGGAGCTGGGGGGAGAGTGACTGCTCCCTGCACTCTAGTTTTGGGGTGTTTGAATGTGCGTGGATGTAGTATGATAGAGAGTAAAAGATGTGAAATTGGAAGTATGTTTAGGAATAGAAAGATGGATGTATTGGCCTTGTGTGAGACGAAGATAAAAGGAAAGGGTGAAGTGATGTTTGGTGAAATGTTTGGTAGAGTGTCTGGGATTGAAAGGGGAAGAGCGAGAGAGGGTGTGGCTTTATTGCTGAGTGAATGGATGACAGGTAAAGTAGTGGAATGGAAGGAGATATCATCTAGGTTAATGTGGGTAAGGGTTAGGTTGGGTAGGGAATGTTGGGCGTTTGTCAGTGCGTATGGGCCAGGTAGTGAGAAAAGTGAAGAAGAGCGGAATGAGTTCTGGAATGAATTAACTAGGTGTGTAGAAGGACTGGGTAGAAGGAATTATGTAGTTGTCATGGGTGATTTAAATGCTAGAGTGGGTGCTGGAGAGGTAGAAGGTGTCATTGGGAAGTATGGCGTACCAGGTGAAAATGAGAGTGGTGAGAGACTGGTGGATATGTGTTTTGTGCAAGAGATGGTGATAAGTAATAGCTTTTTCAAAAAGAAAGATAAAAATAAGTATACATGGGTAAGAGTGGCAGTTGGAAGAGTAGTAGAAAGGGCATTAATGGATTATGTGTTGATAACTAAAAGAATGTTTGGAAGATTGAAAGACGTGCATGTGTTTAGGGGTATGGCTAACGGTATGTCTGATAATTTTTTGGTGGAAGGAAAATTAGTTGTAGCAAAAGAGGGGGGAAATAGACTAGGTGAATGTAAAAGGGAGCTAGTGAGGGTTGAAGAGCTAATAAAACCGGGGGTAAAAAGTAAATATCAGGAAAGGTTGAAAATGACATATGACGAAGTGAAAGTAAGAGAAACTGGCAATTTAGAGGAGTGGAAGTTAGTAAAAAAAAAAAAAAAATTGGTTTGGATTGCAAGTGATGTGTGTGGCAAGAAGGTTGTTGGAGGCAGCATGAGGAAGGGCAGTGAATGGTGGAATGAAGGAGTGAAGGTAAAAGTGGAAGAGAAAAAGAGGGCTTTTGAAGAATGGCTGCAGAGTAATAGTGTAGAGAAGTATGAAAAATATAAAGAGAAAAATGTGGAAGTAGAGCGCAAGGTACGTGAGGCAAAGAGGGCAGCTGACCTGAGGTGGGGTCAGGGATTGGGTCATTCATATGAAGAGACAGTGAAAGATGGAAATGGAAGGTTGTTAAAAGGAGAGGAGGCAAGGAATGGGCGGAATATTTTGAAAGTTTACTGAGTGATGTGGATAATAGGGAGGCAGATATAATTACTGTTGCAGGTGTTGAGGTGCCAATGATGGGAGATGAGAATGAGAGAGAGATTACAATAGATGAAGTGAGGAGAGCACTAGATGAAACGAGAGTAGGAAAAGCGTCTGGTATGGATGGTGTGAGAGCTGAGATGTTTAAGGAAGGGGGTGTTACTGTACTTGAATGGTTGGTGAGATTGTTTAATATGTGTTTTGTGTTGTCAATGGTACCAGTAGATTGGGTTTGTGCATGTATTGTACCACTATATAAGGGTAAGGGAGATGTGCATGAGTGTTGTAATTCAAGAGGTATTAGTTTGTTAAGCGTAGTTGGAAAAGTGTATGGTAGAGTACTGATTAATAAGATTAAGGATAAAACAGAGAATGCAATCTTAGAAGTACAGGATGGTTTTAGAAGAGGTAGGAGTTGTATGAATCAGATTTTTACAGTAAGGCAGATATGCGAGAAATATTTAGCAAAAGGTAAGGAGGTGTATGTTGCGTTTATGGATCTGGAGAAAGCTTATGATAGAGTTGATAGGGAAGCAATGTGGAATGTGATGAGGTTATATGGAGTTGGTGGAAAGTTGTTTTAAGCAGTGAAAAGTTTCTACAAAGGTAGTAAAGCATGTGTTAGGATAGGAAATGAAGCGAGTGATTGGTTTCCGGTGAGAGTGGGGCTTAGACAGGGATGTGTGATGTCACCATGGTTGTTTAACTTGTATGTGCATGGAGTGGTGAGAGAGGTGAATGCTCGAGTGCTTGGACGAGGATTAAAACTGGTAGACGAGAATGACCATGAATGGGAGGTAGATCAGTTGTTGTTTGCGGATGATACTGTACTGGTTGCAGACACAGAAGAGAAGCTTGGCCGATTAGTGACAGAATTTGGAAGAGTGTGTGAGAGAAGGAAGTTGAGAGTTAATGTGGGTAAGAGTAAGGTTATGAGATGTACGAGAAGGGAAGTTGGTACAAGGTTGAATGTCATGTTGAATGGAGAGTTACTTGAGGAAGTGGATCAGTTTAAGTACTTGGGGTCTGTTGTTGCAGCAAATGGTGGAGTGGAAGCAGATGTACGTCAGAGAGTGAATGAAGGTTGCAAAGTGTTGGTGGCAGTTAAGGGAGTTGTAAAAAATAAAGGGTTGGGCATGAATGTAAAAAGAGTTCTATATGAGAAAGTGATTGTACCAACTGTGATGTATGGATCGGAGTTGTGGCCGATGAAAGTGACGGAGAGACAGAAATTGAATGTGTTTGAGATGAAGTGTCTAAGGAGTATGGCTGGTGTATCTCGAGTAGATAGGGTTAGGAACGAAGTGGTGAGAGTGAGAACGGGTGTAAGAACTGAGTTAGCAGCTAGAGTGGATATGAATGTGTTGAGGTGGTTTGACCATGTTGAGAGAATGGAAAATGGTTGTCTGCTAAAGAAGGTGATGAATGCAAGAGTTGATGGGAGAAGTACAAGAGGAAGGCCAAGGTTTGGGTGGATGGATGGAGTGAAGAGAGCTCTGGGTGATAGGAGGATAGATGTGAGAGAGGCAAGAGAGCGTGCTAGAAATAGGAATGAATGGCGAGCGATTGTGACGCAGTTCCGGTAGGCCCTGCTGCTTCCTCCGATGCCTTAGATGACCGCGGAGGTAGCAGCAGTTGGGGATTCAGCATTATGAAGCTTCATCTGTGGTGGATAATGTGGGAGGGTGGGCTGTGGCACCCTAGCAGTACCAGCTGAACTCGGTTGAGTCCCTTGTTAGCCTGGAGGAACGTAGAGTAGAGGTCCCCTTTTTGTTTTTGTTTCATTTGTTGATGTCGGCTACCCCCCAAAATTGGGGGAAGTGCCTTGGTATATGTATGTATATATGTATATATATATATTTATATATACATATATACATATATGTATACATATATATATATATATATATATATATATATATATATATATATATATATATATATATACATATACATGTATATACATATGCATATATATATACACACACTTATACTTATACATATAAATACATATAAATATGCATATGCATTTACATATGCATACATATATATTTATATATATATATATATATATGTATATAAATATATATATATAAATATATATATATATATATCTACATACATGCATATATATATATATATATATATATATATATATATATATGGATGTTATTTTTGCATCCCTCTTAATTCATAAGAACTAACTTTAGCTTAGATTTAAATATCCAACCTGATATTTTGGAATGGTAATTAAAACCTAATCTTTTCTTCCTACATTGCTGGAAAGAGAAAAGAGTATGAGTAAATAAAAAGGTCAAAAGTTCTTTTTAAAAGCTGGAATGAAAATTGTCTTTTCTTGTTAGGAATTTTTCAAAAGGCGACACCGCCACTTCAATCAAAATACCATCACCCCGAAAAAGGGGAAAAAAGAAAGGATACGCTTCATAGATAGAAGAGAGGGATTTCAAAACTTGACTTATTTAATGTAAAAAATAATATGCTGTTGAGCTCAATCTCCCATAATTGCATTAAAGAAAAATTAAAAAGTATTTATGATCAATCTCCTACAGCTCCACACCTTCTCCTTCAAATGCTTTCTCAGCCCATTCATTTGTATACCCATTTACAATTTTGCTGACAATTTACTACAGTTTGTCTGACTATCTATCTATATATTAATTAATGTGATATATATGCATATATATGTGTGTGTATATATATATATATATATATATATATATATGTGTGTGTGTGGGTGTGTGTGTGTGTGTGTGTGTGTTTGTGTGTGTGAGTGTTTGTATGTATAGTACACACACACACACACCCATATATATATATATATATATATATATATATATATATATATATATATATATATATATATATATATATATATATCCTATGTGATTATTATTATCATTCCTAGCTAAGCCACAGCTCTATTTGGAAAAGCAGGATGCTAGAACCCCAAGGGCTCCAACAGGAAAAAATAGCCCAGTGAGGATAGGAATGAGCAATGAATATAACATACCTTTATAACAGTAACAACATTAGAATAGATCTGTCATATATAAACTATGAAGAGATACTTATATCAGCCTGTTCAACATAAAAACCTTCGTTGCAAGTTTGTGGACCCTCAAGATTGTTTTCAGCAACCAAAATAAGTTAAGAAATTACATTTGGAGCAATTATACAAGTGTACAATAATTGAGGATCCCATCAACTTTGTTAGAGTGTCTTTGAATCTGAGCACCGTTGAGGTGGCCGATATGGTAACGTCCCTGACTGTTGAACGCCATACTGGGATCGAGTCTCACTCAAACTTTTAAGCTCGTCTGGTCGCTGCAACTTCACCATCCCTGTGAGCTTAGGATGGGGGTTTTGGGGGAGCCCATGGGTCTATATGCTGAGTCATCAGCAGCCACTGCCTGGCCCTCCTTGGTCTTATCTTGGGTGGAGAATGGGTTTGGGCGCTGATCATATGTATATATGGTCAGTTTCTAGGGCATTGCCCTGCTTGAAAGAGCAATATCACTGTCCCTTGCCTGTGGCATTCATCGGCGTCTTTTAAGGTAGGCAATTCAGAAAGGACTTTCTGAAGTTTATGTTTAGAATGTTTAAAATCACATATAAAATGTAAAGACAAATATATTTTCTCTTTCGGAACATCAAATATTGTGGCTTACGAAATGAAAAAAAAAAAGTTATTTAAAAACTGACGTGTAAGGTTTTCGAAAAAGGTAAATGGAAAGGAATTATTGACAAAATATGATTTTAGAAATTGAATTTCCTTGTGGAACCTGTGCCAGTGTGAAGATTGATTTAAAGCTTTAAAAAGTATTGTTTTACAAAAATTTACTTTAAATGACAATGGACAGTGAATAAAAATTTTTAACCCAAGTCCGGTAAAAATGTTTTCCTAAAAAGGCCAATACTAAATTGTCCATTACTACGGGAAATTGAAATGTCTAAAATTGGAAGGTGATCATTATGTTTCAGGACCAACGTAAACTTAATATTTGGGTGAAATGAATTGATTTATTTTAAAAACCAAGCGGCCTAATGTCTATTTCTAAAGAGAACAACGGCATGACTTAAAAATTTGCCGAAAAAAAAACGGTAAAAATCCTGGAATAAATGTTGCCAGGCATTTACCGTTTTAAAAACGGATATATTGACGTAAAGGAGTGACATTATGGTCCTCAACCCGTAAAAGATGATAACAAAGTATGGTAAAATTACGGTCGCCTGTATTTTACTGAAATACGACAGAGAACTATATTTTTACTGTGAACTTCCGATTAAAATTACTGATTTTTTTTAATAGTGGCATTTATAAAGTGGGATTTCAAAAGCTACAGAGCACTGATCCACGAACAACTTTTATTGGTGACACAGGAAAATGGTAGGAAAAGTTTGAACCCATTGCCATACTGTCAACTTGTTTGTAAACTTTGTTATCAAATAAAAAAAAAAAAAAGTTTTAGCTACGACAGTAGTTTTCGAAAAGCGTTGCTTGTTAGGATAGTGTCTGATTCCTGAATGGGAAAATGTTCAAATAACGACCAAACACACACACACACACATATATATATATATATATATATATATATATATATATATATATATATATATATGTATATATATACATATATATATATATATATATATATATATATATATATATATATATATATCATCATCATCATCATCATCATCATCTCCTCCTACGCCGATTGACGCAAAGGGCTTCGGTTAGATTTCTTGCTTACTTTTTACTTACTTTGATGGCTGCTTTTCAGGTCCCATACAGCAGGGGAACCCCACTCTCTACAGGACCTCCACTGTCGTTTTACCTTATTCGTTCAGAGTGTTTAACATTCCATATCACATATTGTTCATTTACTGTTAAATCGTCACTAGCAAAAGACTCACGAAATAAGAAAATCTTCAGTTTCCTCTTGAAAGCCTTAATGTCTTCAATCATTCGAATGTTTCGTGGCAGCTTATTATATTGTCTCGGCCCTGCATATTTAAAGGCTCTAGAGCCTAGAGCCTAAAGTAGGTTCCAACAGTCTGAAGCCATCTGTAAATATTCTCGTGTCGACACGATTTGCTGGCTGCGCAATATGTAGCAGTTCTCTTAAGTATTTTGGACGACCGGTTCTGATAACTTGGTGGGTTATTGTACATATTTTAAATTCAATTCTCGCTTTAATCGACAGCCAGTGTAAATCGATTAGGTGGGACACCTTTTATCAGTCTTGCTCCTCTGTTTATTATGTTTTGTAATTTCTGAAGTTGCACTTTTGGTAAATTGTAGTAGATAGAGTTGCAGTAGTCAATCCTGTTAATAACACAGTTTATCACAAATTTCTTTACAGAATTTTCGCCCAGATACTTTTTTATAAACGCAATATTTCTTAGATGATAACCAGCAGTTTTTATTACATTATTTATTTGGGCATTTAGAGACAGGTTACAGTCAAGAAATACACCTAGATCTCAAACTTTACTAGATATCGGCACATAGTCATTATTTATGTTCATTTGAATATCACCTAAGTTTCTCGCGCTGTTTCTCTTGCCCACCACCGTGAATTCTGTTTTGTTCTCATTTAATTTTAGTTGTTTAAATATCATCCATTCTCTGACACTATCAAGGATTCCGTTTAGAGTTTCAGCAGTGTCATGTATATCATTTATGGCGAAGTAAAATTTTGTGTCATCTGCAAATAGTTTAAACTTCACGCCATGCCTTTGTAGCATTTTCGGTAGCCCAATAGCATAGATACAGAATAAGATTGGGCCAAGTACACTCCCCTGGGGCATCCCTCTGTGCAAGGGTTCATATGATGAATAAGACTTTCCAATTTGTACACAGTAATTTCTACCAACCAAGTAGTCTTTTAGGTATTCGAAGGCTTGATCTTCAACGCCGATGGACCGTAGATCATTTAGTAGCAAGTCATGCACCACTGTATCAAAAGGAGCACTGAGATCGAGCAGTATTAAGATACCACATTTATTTTCACCCATCATTTCTTGCATATTATTTACAAGCAGATTGGTTGTCAGGCAAAGTTTCTATTACTTCTAAGTGGCTGACTAGTTGTTCAAAAATTACATATTCAAGCACTTTTGAGACAAATGATAGATTTGAAATAGGTCTATATGAGCTTAATTCCTGGTAGTTCAGTGCATTTTTCAGAACTGGTGTGACTATAGCCATTTTCTCAGATTTAGGAAACTTACATTAATCATTGCTTGTATTTGCTATTCTCATTATTATTTCGGCTAGACTAGAAAAGACTCTCTCCAATCACTTCAGATATTGGCATAGGATCGATCGCGCAGTTTGTTTTATTTGCTCTCTTGATAATTCTGGCGATGTCATCTTGTGTTATGTTGTTAAATCGTATTAATTTTGTCTGTGTGCCTGGCGTTTCATTAATCTGATGTTGAGTATTTACAGATGACCTGGTTATGTTTTCAATCTTGTTTTTAAAGAATACTAGAAAATTATTCACTAGTTCCTGGTCACTGTATCCATCAGTAGCTCCTTTTCTTTTACATTTCCCATTATACCAATCCATAGACGATATAACTTATTTATGTCTGTTGCTGCTTTGAGGATCTTTCTCTTATAGTATTCACTTTTTTCCTTCTTAGTAGGTTGTTATATTGACACGCAGCAGTTTTGTATTCTACCCAAGTACTTATAAGTCTCCACAGATAACTAATTCGTTTTTCTCCATGATAATCATCTCAATGAGAGCACCGAACTCTTCAAAAAAGATACTAGAGTTTGTTCTAGGAGGTTTCTAGATTGTTACAAAGGATATTCTTCTATTTTTAGCGTAAATTTTATTTCTATATATTCAAAGCTTGTTACACTAATTCTTTTAAACGTTTTGAGATTTGAGTAACTTTTATGAATAAAGAGTCCGACACCCCCACCAGACCTACCTTCTCTCGGTATGTGAAAAAAGGCATGTGTGGGGGGCGTCATTTCAGTGATCTTTGCTTGTCCAAGTTCTTTAGCCATGTTTCAGATAATGCTAGTATATCTAAAAATTTCTCATTTATCAATTCTCGAATTTTAAGTCTTATTACCTACAGACTGTATATTTACATAACCACAGTTTATGACATCCCTAGTAACCATGATCAATATTTTCTGCTAGTCTTTTCAATTCCAAGTCAAAAGCATTGCAGTCTCTAGAATTTAGTGTGTGGTCACTTGGTCTGTTTAACTTTGTGCAGTTTATACACTTTGACACTTGCGAATTACACTCCATGGTGGAGTGTCTCCCTGAACATTTCCCGCAGACTTTATCTTCATTCTTAGACTTGCAATCTTTTTCAAAATGTCCATACCTCTGACAGTGGTAGCAGGTGATCACGTGGTACCTATCACGTATGTTATAGATACTCCATCGTAACGAAACTTTGTCCCCATTATCATTAATAGCCCTCCGAACTTCGGGATCACATTTCAGCACATGGTGGGTGGTCCCCCCTCAGAGGTATTTTTCTTCAGGACTACACTTATCTTATCTTCTATATTTTGGATATGGTCCAGGAAGCTATTTCTTTGAATCAAAGCATTTACTACATCATTTTCATCATTGTTTACGTTGCATATCATTATTTTGGGTTTTAGTTTTCCGATTTTTCTC